>NW_028325742.1:0-15317 GCF_027475165.1 Benincasa hispida
GGTTAAATTTGAGTAACAAATTGTGAAAACTCTATTATAATATTCGCAACCTCCAACATAGACATGAAAATGACAGTTTCAGTCATGGGTTGTTCTTTCTTTTCAGCAGTGGAAGATCTTCCTCTCGAGGTATGTAGATTTGGTTTAATCTGGAAGATCTAGATGCATTACTGTGAGAGATATTATATTCTCTATTTTTAGATTGTAAGAGATATCTAAAGATTTTCCAATATGGTTCATTGGTTCAAATCTTACGTCTGCAACGTAAATAATTTCAAATCAAGTTAAAAAGTAGGAGCTGATTGTATATTCTCATATGTGTTCTGTACATTTTTAGAACAATTTCTTATATACAATAGTGAAAGAAAATTGGTGCACCAAAGGATAAAACCACTTAAGGTAAAAAAATAAAATACATAAGAAAAGAGAATTAATTATTTGTGGTGTCTTTCCTTATAAGTAATGGCATATAATGGAAATTAATTTTTGGAGTAAAATTAATTTAACATTTATTCGTGCGAAAGCAAGCATGGTGTTTTATTTTTGGAAGAAACTTATAGGATTCAAATGTTGACCCTTGTGCCGTGGATATACCATTGCCTTGAAAGCAAAATCGGCATGATCTCAGTGCTAAATCGCCAAAAGTCGGTTGCTTTCTAAAGATAACACAACACCCTTCTCGAACGTGCACTCATCGTAGAATGATTGAAATTGAATGAAAACTTTGTTCAAAATTAAATCATTTTTAATAGAGAGAAATATCATGCCAAACTTAAATCTCACTTTTGAAGATTAAAACAACCATTGTTCTTTTAGGAATCCAAGAAAAACATTTTTCTAAGATCTTAATTAAATACAAAAATATTTCATATCTAAATTAAATAGGGAAAAGATTCATATCTAAATTAAATACAGAAAACCGTTTTCAAATTTAAATTAAATATGAAAATACATCTAGAAATCTTTGGCTAATTTTATGACAAGTCATTCCAGCAAATGACTAATTAACTAGTCATTCCCATCAATCCCCCACGAATGATTGAGAATAAAAAACAATAAATAATTTATATGAGCAAATATAAGAGAATAAACTTAAACCTCAACATCTTTCGATTTGAACTAGTGCATAGTGAAGTATAGCAACAAGTTGATTAGAGAGAGTGAGTTACCTCTTGAATTTTCAATAACTATGGTCGAGACTCACACAATACGTTTTACTCCTTAAATTTCCCTCGATTCCGTGATAAGAGCATGCTATTTAAGGCCATGCACATAGAATCTTGAATCAACGTGAAAGCTCTAAAAAAATACCCTTAAACTTTTCCATAGAAGGCGGTCACACCTTCACAATCACATTAATTGCTTCATCAAGTCTATCGCAATAGACTGCTCAAAACTGAGCTATGAAATATATAATCCATAACAGGAGACCAACTCCATCAAGTCTGCCAAAGACAAACCATTAAAAAACTGAGCTACGAAAATTTTATCATTATCCATTAAGTCCATGCTAGGACCACCCAAAGGAAGGGCTATGGAATTTTTAAATATTTTAGTTTTGTCCATCAAGTCCGTACTAGGACCACCCAAATGAAAAGCTATGGACCACCAAGTCTATCGTAATAGACGACCTAGACGATCTAGATAAAGGGCCATGGACCATCAAGTCTATCGCAATAGACAACTTAGATAAAGGGCTATGGATCACTATAATGGTTGGAGTCTCATACTTGTTCAAAATTCTAGAATTACTCTCCTTGTTATTTCTTTAGTGAGAGGATCTGCAAAATTCCTCTCAAACTTTACAATGAAATAATCCTCCTTTCACAATTAGTTCACAGCTCCATGCCTAAAGCGTAGAATGGTACACAATGCAAAGAGATATGTACAATGCCCTCCCATAATGGTACATCTTTCAGTAGGCTTCTAAGCCACTCATACTGATGTCCCTCACAATGGTGCATCTCCTAATTGGCTTTTAAGCCACTCATACTAATGCCCAGTACATCTCCACATAGGTTTTTAAGCCACTCATATTAATGTCCCCCACAATAGTGCATCTCTCAATTAGCTTTTAAGCCATTCAAACTAATGTCCTACTAATTCCAGAGCAATAAATTCACGCTTTCATGAAGTAGCTTCTCTACCCAATAAGAACACATATCCTCTAGTAAAGCTTACTTCATCATTCTATGTTACTCAGTGTGCATACACTACCCTTCTAAAAAAATATGTAATCACAACATACGAAGAACAATTAAATGATTTTTATCAGGATTATGCGTATATCTATTCATCTTCTCAGAACATATACAATAATAGGTTTAGTATAGTTCATAAAAAAAAACATAACACTTCTTATAATTTTTGCATATTCAGATCAAAACACACATCTTCCTTATTTTTCTTAGGACCCATACTAGTATCATAAGGTATTCTTACAGGAGCATTTTTCAATGTGTGATTAATATAAAGAAAAAAATTTTTTAGTTTGCTTTATCTTAACACTAAGTATCACATCACCTTCACCTAAATCTTACATTTCAAATTGTGAGGATATAAAGAACTTAGTATCATTACTTACGTCTATGTTTGTACCAAAGATCAGTATATCACACCATTAGCTCAAATAAATTTGCATAAATACATGTATCAAAGGATATTTACAAATATTCACATAATTAACTCAAATAACTTGAGTAAATGACTTCTTTATATCCATGTGATGTATTATATAAATACTATCAGAGCTTTATAATAGATATTTCAAATATTTTAGTCATATGAGAATATGCATCAAAATATTTGAAGATCCATTTAAACTTAAGTGGTTTATTTCCTTTAAAAAATTCTACTAAATCCATGTTTAATTCATAATGTTTCTTCATAAGTTGCTAAATCACATAACAACAATAAATCATCAATCTTACTTTTCTCTTTTCAAGATCCTAGACATGCATACTTTTAATCAATTGAAATTATATATTATCCATGATCATCTCCTCATTTACTAAATGTGATTATCATCTCCTTTTCTAACCAATGTGAAACTTTGGTCGCATTCCCAACATTTCTCCCCTCGAACAAAGGATCACCAAGTCTCCCCTCAAATAGTAATTCATTTGTCTCACTCTTGTCTAGGCTAGCTCCTCTTCACTAGGACACACAACCAATCTGACATAGTGCAACTATAGATCATACTATGACATACTTTTGAGGCTCACTACATCTTTGTTCAACATAGCTAAACTAGGGGCATAACTCTAATACCATTAAAGTCGTGACCATCAAGAGATCTTCTCTACTATTCTCAGCCTTGAATTTCAGTGGTGGATCTCACAATTGGGTTGAATTTGTGAAGGTTTTCGTGTAGGTTTGAAGAGAGGGAAAACCGTTTCTGTAAAAACTAATTTTTAGTATTGAAATTCTTTCAATCTCAAAATTGAAGAGTTTTATCATTCTTTTTCATGCAAGCACTCAAGAGACCAACTGATGCCACTTCAAATGCATGAAATTAATGGGCAACGTGTGTGAATTTAGGAGAAACACCTTCTTATTTCACCAAAATGTGGAAAAGTCCACTACCAATTTTCAAAATTTCAATTTCCATTTTCAATCTTTAATTTTAATTGATTAAAAATTAATTAAAATCAAAACCAATATTTCAATTTTTGAAATTGAAATAAAAATGAAAATTAATTTTGATTTAATTAATTAAATAGTAATTTAATATCAAAAATTAAATTAATCACATACCTAATTTTAAATATGAATCATATTCATGTAATTAATATTTATATCAATATTTATATCAAATATAATTATACAATAAATCAATATAAACTCTCCAATTTCATTTAATTTCAATAAATTAAACATTAATTAATTATATCAAATATAATTATACAAACCCTAATTTGAATTTGAACTATTTAAATTCAATCCATAAATTCAATTTGAACATTTCAAATTGAAATTCAATTTGAACACTTCAAATTGATATCATTCAAAATTCCCTCAATTTACTAATTCAAGGTGTTCATATTTTACAAGCTAGTAGAGGGACCTTATGAACCTATAGATCATAAGCTTCAACGATTTGACATTAATTGGCTAAAACTCTTTAGACCAAATTAACCAATATTCGTTAATTATCGAGTCACACCACTATACATCGACATTTTCACTCTCCTCATTGTAGATATATTTGTGCCCACTTGATTTAACCATACTTAGTAAGACAACCCTTCACAGGTTATTCGTAGTAACGGTTGGGTCAAATGTTGTTTTATCCTTGAAATTACGTCTTGTTTCTACTGATCCTCTAATGAACAATTGATTTGTGATCTAATTACTAAACCAGATCCCTCTTGGGCCAATGAGATGGTGGGGTCCCTTGTTCAAGACCTAGATTCAGCACTTAAGAGAACAACCTTCCTTATCCTTAAATCGGGTAGGCGTGAATTCCATCTTGCACCCTATGTCCCCAGCTATCTATCCAGCCTTATCCCCAAAATGGGAGGCTTATGAAGCAGTGTTGTTGGACTACTCTCACCTATGCAGATCAAATGCTAATCCCGAATAAAAAGGAGTCCATAGTTAGCTCAAGATTAAGGTTAAGTTACCTAGGTCACGGTATGAAATAGTCAGTCTTAAACAGTAAACAACGTTATAAAGTAAGAGTGACTTATTTCTTGGTCCGATCTTATGCAAACTCATTGTAAAGGACATCCCCACTCCTCATGTCACCACATGAACGAATCATGATCACCTCGTTTGTAGCACTTTACAATTCTTTGTAACAACTACAGAGTGGGCCGCATCTAATAGTATTACCTGAATAAGGCACCCAATCTTATTTGTATACTATAGATCATTTTTACCATTTACTCAAACTTGATCCACTTTTATTTCTCCACATAAAGTTCAAGTACTCATATAATAGTCATAGATCTTTTAGTTTATTAGATTTATTTCTAAAACGAAATAAGCAATTCATAAATTCAATAACAATTTTATTGAATCAAACTTCAATAATAACTTTATTGAAGTTTAGAATAAGTTTATTGCTTACAAACCACGAGTTTTAGGACATAAAACCAACACAAGAGCATTGGGATCCCTATTCCAATATTTACAACCCTGGATGGAGATCGCACCCAAATTTTGCATGGTCAAAGCCTAACAACATCACAAGTACATGCAGTAACAAACAAGAGCAACCCACTTGGATTCCCACAAGTGTCGCGATAGTAGCATCAAGCCTAACCTTCTGTGAAGCCTCCTAAAAAAGTCCCATCATGGTAGAAATAATGAAAGAGTATATAGCAAGAAATGGTATGGCTCTGAGAAACTTAGAAGTGCAGGTGGGCCAGTTGGCAAAGGAGATTCAGAACAGATCGCCCATAGCCTTACCCAATAACACAGAAGCACCAAAGCTAAATGGAAAGGAGAGAAATACAGTGTAGAAAGAAAGAAGAGAAGTGGAATATGAAGGACCGAAAATATATGAAAAACAAGTACAGTGTAGAACGAAAGAAACAAAAAATGTTAAGTCTAAAGAAGATACGATTCTGAAAGATGTGGAAACAAAGACAGTAGATGGAAAAGGCAAAAAGAATGAAGAAGATGAAATGTCAAGGGTGTCAATAGACAAGAAAGAGGTAGCAGCATATAAACCATTCGTACCTTTACCCTAAAGCTTCAAAAGACCAACAAAGACATGCAGTTCAAGAAGTTCTTGGATATCCTCAAGCAATTATATATCAACATCCTTTAGTTGAGGATCTGGAAGAGATGTCAAACTATATCAAGTTTCTAAAAGATATTTTTTTTTAAGAAACGAAAGTTGTCGGAGTTCAAAAGCGTTGCGTAAACTGAATGTTATAGTATGATGGTTAGTAGAAAGATTCCTCCTAAGATGAAAGATCCTGAGAACTTCACTATTCCATGCTCAATTGGAGGACAGAGTTTATGTAGAGTGTTGTGTGATCTGGGGGCAAACATAAATTTTATACCTTACTCCATTTTCACTCTGTTTGGCATTGAGGAGTGAAACCAACCACGGTGATACCGCAGTTAGCTAACAAATCCATCACTAAGCCAATGGGAAAGATTGAGAATGTATTGGTAAAAGTAGACAAGTTTGTGTTTCCTATGGGCTTTATAAATTTAGACTGTGAATCAGATGAGGAAATGCCGATAATTCTTTGGTAATTGGGAGAGTTATTGATGTGTAAAAGGGAGAATTGACTATGTGAGTCAATTACCAAAAGATTTCATTTAATGTGTTAAGTTGTAACAACCCAGATTTGTATGCATACAGGAAATTAAATGTCAAATGTTAAGCAGGACGAAATTTTATTTAAAGAGGTGGAAATTTAGAAGGGGAAAAATAGGAAATTTATTCATTATCCAAAAATAATGAATAAGAGAGCAGAATTAGGGAAGATTAATTTGAAGTTGGACGCTAGCTAATTCAGAAAACAACGGGCAGTAGATAACTTTTTGGTTGGGCACTACTCATTGGAAGAATTAGAGGTGAATTAATTGCCCATATACTCTTAAAATTTGAAAGAGTTAAAAAGAGGAAGTGGAATCCACAAGCAGTGAAGGAAACCACGCGTGAAAACTAGCAAGATTGGAGAGAAAATTGAAAAGAGCGAGAGTAGAGAGAGCGAGATTGGAGAGAAAATTGGAGAGAGCGAGATTCTCGGCGAGACAATGGGAGAGAGTGGGAGCGGGAGCGAGAGTGAGAGCGACAACGAGAACGAGACCAGCGACAACGAGAGTCGCGAGAGGCAAACCAGTGAGAAAGCTAGAGAGAGTGAGATTCTGAGAACAAAGAGAGTGAGATTTGGACAGAAGCGTGGATTATGCGTTGAATTTGGCCACGGTCTTATAGATTATACATAGAAAAACCCTAAAATTGAATAAAAACAAAGAATGATGACGTAAGGGAAAACGTTAGCCAAGATTAGGTATCTTATTGAGAGGAATTCTTAAACCCTAATTAATTTTAAAGAAGCCACTTGTATGATGATTTGTCATACTGAGAAGAGCTGAAAACTACTATAAATAGGACCTTTTGCCTGAAGATTTAACCCATTCTCAAACAAATCTCAGTAACAAAGAATCGTGTGAAAAAGTAAGTGTGTGTGAGGAAGTTCTGTGAGGTTAAAAGAGAAAAGTTCGGGTAAGGTGCTGCCCAAATTTTCTTCTAGTTTAAGAAGGGAAAGCTCTACTGATCAAATCATAAAGAATAATAAGGAATAACTAGATCACAGTCAAGGTAAGTAGTTTATCTCATCCTCTCTTTAAATGTTCTATGGTAGTGTACCTTTATTATGTTGCATGGTTATGTTAATTGTTATATTGCATTACATGTTTAGAACACGTTTCTCTACAAGGGACCCCATGCATTATGTTTGTTCACGATTACGTTAAAATCAAGTTTTAATTAGGTGTAAGTTATGCTTCTAGTCTAATCTTACGTTTATATTAATGGTTGATGTTGGATGCGACTCTGGCTCTACTGACTGCATGACCCGCTAATCATCAGATGGGTTAGTTTTTGCTTAAGTCCTCATCTTTCTATCAGGGCGGAGAAATTTATGCTTCCAGGGCTGGCATGCCATGTATGGTTGCACCCTTCCAGGCCTAATCTTACATTATGTTTATTCTAGGGACTAGCAGGGTATGTATGGTTGCACCCTTTAGTCCAATATTACGTTTATGCTAATGGTTGATGTTGGATGCGACTCTGGCCCTACTGACTGCATGACCCGCTAATCATCAGATGGGTTAGTTTTTGCTTAGGTCCTCATCTTCCTATCAGGGTGGAGAGATTTATGTTGGAAGCATAACCGACCACCACATGTTATTATACGTTTTCGGTCCCAACCATATGTTTTCATGACATGTTGCTTGTGATTGTGCATTTGGTCACTACCCTACGTGAGAACTACTTACTAGGTATATTATATACTCATCCTATATTTTTACAAACTTTGTAGGTAAGGACATAGTGTAGATGACAGAATTGGACGTCGCTCAAATGACCAACCATCAAACTCACTATTATAGGCATATGCATTTTGTACCACCACACTAATGTTTTATGGTTCCTGGTGTTTTGATAAATAAACTTTTTATATAGGTTTTCTATCTAACTAATAAAATTTAGATATGTTCTTTGAAATTTTCACCAAAACTCATCTCTTGATAGAAAAGTCTAAGTATGCATGTCGTAGCGGTCGGATCATAATGTGTAAGGATCCGGTCGTTACACAAGTGCACTAAAATTTATAGGAGATTTGGATGAGTGTTCTTTCGTTGATGCTATTGATACTTTGTTTTCAAATGTGTAGGACGTTACACATCGAGAGAATTAGGAAGAAGTATTAGAGGAAATTGAAGAAACAACATAACAGGTTGCTCTAGTAGTAGGAATAGCATGTCTAGTAGTAGACCGTAAAATATCAAAAACACTCAAACCGTTGGTAATTGAACCACCAAGGCTTAACATGAAGCCACTGCCGGCACATTTAACATATGCATATCTAGGTCAAGATAACACATTGCTAGTAATCATTATTGCTGAGCTAACGAAACAAGATGAAAAATTGTTGCTGAAAATTCTAAGTAAGCATAAGTAAGCGATTGGCTGGACAATAGTTGATATCAGAGGAATCATTTCTTCATTTTGTATGCATCCAATCAACCTGGAAGAAGAAGCAAGGAGTTCAATTGAGAGTCAAAGGCGGCCAAATCCAAACATGAAAGAAGTTGTCCGCAAAGAAATCATCAAGTGGCTAAACATCGGAGTGATTTATCCCATTTCCGACAATGATGGGATAGTCTAGTACAGTGCATACCGATAAAAGGCTGAAAGACCATAGTGGTAAATGAAAACAACAAGCTGATCCCGATACAACAGGGTGGCGAGTCTGACACCCCCCCCGTGTTGTTGGCCAGACACATTTTCCCCCCTCCGGCCCCCCCCCCTCCCGCTCCCCCCCCCCTCTGCCCCCCCCCCGCTCAACCCCCCCGCCCCCCCCTCGCCCCCCCGCCCCCCCACCGCACCGCCCCCCCCCCCGCCCACCCCGTCCGCCCCCCCCCCGCCCCTTCCCGAGCCCGTCCCCCCGGCCGTTACCCCCCCCCCCCCCCCCCCCCCCACCCCCCCCCCGCCCCCCCCCCCCCCCCCCCCCCCCCCCCCCCCCCCCCCCCCCCCCCCCCCCCCCCCCCCCCCCCCCCCCCCCCCCCCCCCCCCCCCCCCGGCCCCCCCCCCCCCCCCCCCCCCCCCCCCCCCCCCCCCCCCCCCCCCCCCCCCCCCCCCCCCCCCCCCCCCCCCCCCCCCCCCCCCCCCCCCCCCCCCCCCCCCCCCACCCACCCCCCCCCCCCCCCCCCCCCCCCCCCCCCCCCCCCCCCCCCCCCCCCCCCCCCCCCCCCCCCCCCCCCCCCCCCCCCCCCCCCCCCCCGCCCCCCACCCCCCCCCCCCCCCCCCCCCCCCCCCCCCCCCCCCCCCCCCCCCCCCCCCCCCCCCCCCCCCCCCCGCCCCCCCCCCCCCCCCCCCCCCCCCCATGTTATGTAGGCCCCCCCCACCGCCACCCCACCCCCCCCCCCCGCCTCCCCGCACCCCCCCCCCCCACTCCCCGCTAGCCCCCCCCCCGGCCCCCCGCCATCGACTACCACAAGCTTAACAAGGCCACAAAGAAGGATCACTTTTTGTTGCTTTTGATAGATCAAATGTTAGATTGGTTAGCTGGTAAAGAGTACTATTGTTTCCTTGACAGGTATTCGGGGAACAATCAAATCATGATAGTGCTCGAGGATTAGAGTAAAACCATGTTCACGTGCTCTTATGGCACTTAGGGGTGAATATCAGTCGATCGATGTCGGTTTTGGGAGAAAATCGGCACCGAAAATCGACCAAAAAAAGTGTGTAAAATTCATTGGATTGTCGATCAAGTCGGTTGGTTTGGTCTTTTTTTTTTCTCCTTTTTTTAAAGCAAAGTCAAGATGAATGAAAAGGAAAGATGAATGTGGATTGATGAAGTGTTATTGTTAGGTGATAGTGGTTCTTTTGTGGTGTCGTTTAATTCCAGAAAAGTGCCACAAATCAATAGAATGTTTATAATTACACCAAACTACTCTATCACTACAAAGACGTAAGAATAGTGATAAGTCCAGGCCGATTCGCAAGGAAGCGCGACTTGTTTCATTAAGCCAATTTCCTATTAGAGTGGTAAATGGGAGGGTTTGCTGTGAAAGAGATAAACGTGTAAGAAATTGAAATAAAAGCAGATAATGTAAACTAAGGATATGAATTTTCTAGTTTCGAGAGCAAGAGAGATCCTATGTAATTTCAATCATCAAAATCCATTAATTGGACATGCAATCGATTTATGACTACACAACACTCACTTAACACGACCAAGCTAGCCTCTACAAAGGCGGACAACTAGCTAGGAACGAACAAAGAAAGCGTCCTAATTAAACTACATGCATTAAATCCTAATTGGGATCAATAGCGATCAATTAAGACTAAGCACATATGCATTAAGCTTTAGGATTCCATTGTGTCGATTAATTAATGGGGAAGCCTTAACTCAATCAACCGATTTATCCTTGAACCTAGATCAAACATGCATCCTACGACCCAAGATTAGACTATAAATCCTAGCATACACATTCAACCATTTGCTACCAGAGTGATCTTAAGCATAAACATGTGAGGTTTGGTGTCCTAATTCTCCTGGAGTCTCGTTATTTTGTAAAGATACACATTGTTTGATGAATAAAATAATTGTTATTTAATTTTGGCATTTACTCATATCCAATAAATAAAGATCCTTGGTTATCTTATGTGAACTTAAGCATGTATATGTGATATACAAGTGGATCATGTCTTAAGTGATAACCTAAATTGGTCTGTAGTATAAGGATTAAGGTGGGATAACTGATCCTGGTGACACTACGGATACAACCCACTTTATAGAGGTTTGCAATTATTGTAAACTACTACAGATGGTAGATCCTGGGCATTCATGTGGAAACGTGAGAGTGGGGGTGTTCTATACAAAGAGTTTGTATAAGACCCGGACCACGAGATGACTAGACTCTGTATATAACGCCATTGATACTAAAGACTTACATCTCACCTTAACGACTATAGGTCACACGACCTTAATCCTGAGTTTTTTTAGAACTCCTACCTTTGAGGATGGTCCTTTGATTAGTATGGGTGAGATTGGCTAGATTGCCAACTCAACATGCCTACCTTTTAGGGACTTGTCTGATCTGGGAGCTGGGAACTCAATCCATAAGATGGAATTCACTCCTTTCTCGAAACAGGGATAAGTAGAGAGATTATTCCCTTAAGGGTTGATTCCGGGGTTTGAACATAGTGGCCACAACTTCTCTTTGGAAAAGAGGACTCAGTCATAGTAGAACTATGACTTATGTTCATTAGAGGGATCAGTGGTACTTAAGAAGTAAGATGTAACTACAGGGGCATAACGGTTATTAGCCCAGCTGTACTTACAAACGATCTGTGAAAGGTTATCGCACTTCTGATTGGTTAAGGTTATCGCACTTCTGATTGGTTAAGATAGACACATAATATATCTGTGGTAAGGAGAGTTCAGTTGTCGGTCTTTAGTGGAATGCCTGGCAGTTGTGGATCTCGTGACTAAAGAGTTTAGTCAGTTATTCACGTACTATTGAAGCTTCGTGCTACAGGTCCAAAAGGTCCTTTTAATAGCTCAATGGATTCTGTTGAGGATCAGTTCTTGGTGTTGATTTGAAATGTTCAAATTGACAAGAGGTATTTTTTATTATATAAGATATGATCGGTATGATGTATGAGATACATCTAGTGGAGAATTAATGTAAATAAGATTTACATTAAGTGTCATGGAATAGAAAAAGAACTAATGTTTATATGTTTCATAAGATGAAATATTAAAACTATAGGTTATAAATATAGTATGATAAGTTGGTTATCATTTATATTTATAATAAAACTAATTATTAGATAATTAAATCTTTTTCTCTAATAAGCAAATTGAATGGGAGGTTATTGGTGGTTCATGGTAACCGTGAGATAAAAGAAAATTTGTTTTCCTAATTTTAGTAAGTTTTTGTCAAAAATTGCTTTGGAGATTTCTCTCTCGATAAAAGAATCTCATGGAGCTTGTCAAGTAAATACAGATTTACTAAACGACAGCTTGCCAAAAGGAAAACGATCATGTAGTGGTTGTAGGTGACAGACACGCAACTAAACGATGAGCTAAACGATTGCTTAGCTTTTGCTAGACGATCACTTAGTTTTTGCTAAACGATTGGGCATCAACCTATACGTTAGGTTTCAGCCATTTCCCACTTGCTTAATCGTGTACATGATTGTTGTTTCCTCCATTCTTCTGCCTCATACAAAGTCCACATAGAGCCTACCCTCTAAATTTTCACACCGAGAATACCAAGGTAACCTTCTTGGTGGTGTCGTACTCAACTCGATGTCATCGAGGTTTTATGGAAGTCGTTCATGTTGCTGGGGTGTTCATGACTAAGGCGATCGCTGAGTTCGAATGCAAGGTGTTCGTGCTGTGTAGCAGTCGTGTTGTTCGAGCGTTCGAGGTTGCTGTATTCGAGCGTTCATGATCAAGGAGTGTGGAGACGAGTCGACAAATGTTCATAACTTTTCTCTTCTTGATCATTTGTACTTTTCATGCTATAATTTCTGTAATGAATGCATAACCGTTTGTTTTGTTTATGACTGTAATTTGTAATGTTCATACATGATTGTAATTTGGAATGATCTATTCCGCTTACTCATGGAAATCCTCGTCTTCGATTTCCTTCAAAACGAACACTAGAGAAACGTGTGAGCCTAAAATAAACTAGCTAAGACATCAATTTATGATAAGGCCATCAATCCAACGCACAAATATATATCAAAATCAAGCAAGATTCAAGAAAACATAAATTTAGTATGCATTAACTCCAAAGAACAGAAATCTCAAGAAAAACACATAGGGTTCTTGCTCCAAAAATTAGATAGAAGTTAACTCAACATCCCCTAGACAAGAGGAAGAGGAAAAGTCAAATCTATCATTTACAACCCCAAAAAAAATGTAAATCCTACACTAAGATGCTAAAATCTGAAGGGAGAAGAAGCAAATTGAATCACCACCTCGGCCTCCATGAAATCAGCTTCTTCCCTAACCTAATTCGGAAAGAACAATTTTATAAAATAGGCACAGCGTTGCAATGCTCTTATCAAGTTAGACCTCAAGCGTCAAGTGTGCATTGCAACGGTGGCTTCGACGTTCACTTGCGACATGCACGAACCCGCGAACATTGGCATTGCATTAATCATCACAGCGTTGCAATGCCAAGGGTAGCATTGCGACACTACCCTACATATTCAGCTTCTATCGCTCGGTGATACACGAGCGTTGAGGTTATGCATGTAACGAGCATTGCGACGCTTTAATCAAGGCAATTTGATCATTTTTACTCCTTTGAAGCTCGGATGCGCAAACCACCTACAAATTGCCTTAAATTAACCCTGTTTCTTATCAAATGGCTAATTTTACCTCTTGATTGCTCGGTACCTAGAAAATAAGATGATTAACAAATAAATCCATTAATGTGCCTAAATATCGAGCTGTTAAGATACCTACTCATATGTCCCTCGGTATCAATTTGGCCAGATACCTTCTCAAAAGTTCTTCGGTATCAAATTGGCCAGGTACCTTCTCAAGTGTCCTTCAGTACCAAGTTGGTTAGATTGCTTCTCATATGTTTTTTGGTATCAATTTTGCCGGACACCTTCTCAAAAGTCCTTCGGTATCAAATATGCCAGGTACCTTTTCAAGTGTCCTTTGGTACCTTGTTTTAAGTAAAACTAGTCATAGACATTTAGTTGAAAGGATACCTTCTCAAAAATCCTTCAGCATCCATCACACAACTAGTCACAAACATTTAGTTGAACACTAAAGATTAGTGCTCAAATCATCATACTAGCTCGTCTATCATACTGAATCATCATAAAAATGGAGCTATTTAAACCTACTGTAAGTATTTGGACAAGATAACATATCTACATCAATCCCATGGAAAACATGCTCTACTCAGCCTGAGAAAGAGTTTCACAACCATGTTGCTTGGCACATCACTTAAACTCTTAACATGAGAAATATTTCCAAAGAAATCATAATTTCTAAACCATTAAAACAGTAAGTCATCACATAGTCACTCACTGTTTGTTGGTCTCCTAATGGGTTACATGCTTCTTCTAGCTCTTCATGGCCTGAAAGGACATATTTCCCCAGTTAAACTACTTAAAATTCTTAGCAAAATACCTTAAATAGCTCATTTACTAATGGAATTTCCATCATCAACAGACTGTCTTACTAGCGAGATCCCCATGAGCGAGGTCAGCGAGATCCCTTAGAGCAACACCAGCGAGATCATGAGCGATACCCACGAGATCACATTACTAGTGAGATCACCTCGAGCAACACCAACGAGATCACCATGAGCGACACCAGCGAGATCCCATTACCAGCGACACTAGCAATACCTAGCCACTAACGACACCAGCGATACCTATCCAATTTCTGTCGATATTCCCTTCTAGAGCAAGATTCTCTTCATAATTTTTAGCGACATCTCCTTTATTAGCGAGATCCTCTTCCCAAAATTAGCGAGATCCCCTTCATCAGCAAGCTGTTTGCTTGTTCTTCCCAAGCAGCTGTCTGCCTATGCACAGATTCTCTGTTACAAATTTAAAAATCCATAACTCAATATCCAGAACTCTTTTGAAGAAACTTCCTTCTACAAATATGTTTAGAATTGAGTTAATTTCTTACCTTAAAATTTCAGCCACAAATTCGTTACAATTTAATTTGGAGATTCAAAACTTCATCATTGGTCCCAATTCAAGCAGCTGCCTACTTGTTCAACAATTTCCAGTTCAAACTTCGAAAATTATATAACTCGATTTCCAGGCCTCATCTTAAGAAGTTCCAACAAAGTTGTTTATAACTGATTTAAATATTACCTCAAAAGTTTAGCTCAAAACGGTTTGTAATTCATCATAGAGCTTCAATTCTTCACTGATGGCCTAAATTCACCAAAGAAACGAACCCTTCGTCTTTTTTTTGCCCTTCTGGCTTATTTCGACAAGTTTTCCTTCTAGTAGCCCAACCAAAGAAGATAGACATACAGAGCTCTCGAATGCCACTGGAATTACACAAATAGCCTAAGTAATTTGTCCAAACCGACCCAATGAACTGGACCTTTCTGTT
>NW_028325742.1:15817-109754 GCF_027475165.1 Benincasa hispida
TAAATAAATAAATTGGAAATTGGAAATTTATTCATTATCCTGGATAATGAATAAGGAAGCGAGCGGGAGCGAGAAAGTGGGAGAGAGCGAGAGCCACACCAGCGAGAAAACTGGAGAAAACGAGATTCTGAGAAGAGAGCTGCGCGATCGAAGGAAGAATTGGAGAGCGAGAAACCCAGCGAGCGATGCTAGCGAGATTGAGGCTGGCGAGAGTAGAGAGAGCGAGATTGAAGGAAAATTGGAGAGAGCGAGAATTGTAGAAAGTAAGTTGGAGCGAGCGAGAGTAAAGAGAGCTATTCTTAGCGAGACAGTAGGAAAGAGCGGGAGCGAGAGCGGGAGCGAGCGAGAGAGCGAGCGGGAGCGGGAGCACGAGCGGGAGCGAGAGAGCGAGAGCGAGAGCAAGAAAGCTGGAGAGAGTGAGACGAAAGAGAAAATTTAAGAGCGAAGAGTGGAGAGAGCGGGATTTCCAGCAAGAAAGCTCCAGAGTAAATTCCTAGCGAGAAAACGGGAGAGAGCGAGATTTTAAGAGCAGTGTGAGCGAGATTTGAACAGAAGCGCGAATTATGCGTTGAATTTGGCCACGATCTTATAGATTATACATGGAAAAACCCTAAAATTGAATACAAACAAAGAATGATGACGTAAGGGCAAACGTTAGCCAAAATTAGGTGTCTTATTGAGAGGAATCCATAAACCATAAGTAATTTTAAAGAAGCCACCTGTACGATGATTTGTCACACTGAGAAGAGCTGAAAACTACTATAAATAGGACCCTTTGCCGAAGATTTAACCCATTCTCAAACAAATCTCAGTAACATAGTATCGTGTGAAAAAGTAAGTGTGAGTGAGGAAGTTCTGTGAAGAAGAGAAAAGCTCGGGTAAAGTGCTGCCCAAATTTCTTCTTTTGATTTAAAAAGGGAAAACTCTGCTGATAAAATCATAAAGAATAATAAGGAATAATTAGATCACAGTCAAGGTAAGTAGTTTATCTCACCCTCTCTTTAAATGTTCTATGGTAGTGTACCTTTATTATGTTGCATGGTTATGTTAATTGTTATATTGCATTACATGTTTAGAACACGTTTCTCTACAAGGGACCCCATGCATTATGTTTGTTCACGATTACGTTAAAACCAAGTTTTAATTAGGTGTAAGTTATGCTTCCAGTCTAATCTTATGGTTATGCTAATGGTTGATGTTGGATGCGACTCTGGCCCTACTGACTACATGACCCGCTAATCATCAGATGGGTTAGTTTCCGCTTAAGTCCTCATCTTCCTATCAAGGCGGAAAGATTTATGTTGGAAGCATAACATTTATGCTAATGGTTGATGTTGGATGCGACTCTGGCCCTACTGACTGCATGACCCGCTAATCATCAGATGGGTTAGTTTTCGCTTAGGTCCTCATCTTCCTATCAGGGCGGAGAGATTTATGTTGGAAGCATAACGTTTATGCTAATGGTTGATGTTGGATGCGACTCTGGCCCTACTGACTACATGACCCGCTAATCATCAGATGGGTTAGTTTCGTTTAGGTCCTCATCTTCCTATCAGGGCGGAGAGATTTATGTTGGAAGCATAACCGACCACCACATGTTATTATACGTTTTCGGTCCCAATCATATGTTTTCATGACATGTTGCTTGTGATTGTGCATTTGGTCACTACCCTACGTGAGAACTACTTATTGGGTATATTATGTACTCATCCTATATTTTTACAGACTTTGTAGGTAAAAACACAGCGTAGAGGGCAGAGTTGGACGTCGTTCAAATGGCCAACCATCAAGCTCACTATTATAGACACATGCATTTTGTACCACCACATTAATGTTTTATGGATCCTGGTGTTTTGATAAATAAATTTCTATATAGTTTTTCTATTTAATTAATAAAATTTAGATATGTTCTTTGAAATTTCAACAAAAACTCATCTCATGTTAGAAAAGTCTAAGTATGCATGTCGTAGCGGTCGGATCATAAGGTGTAAGGATCCGGGCGTTACAGTTTTGGTATCAGAGCCTTTGGGCCAAAAAGGCTCTATTGCATTAGAAGAGTCGTGGTGTCTGATGGTTCGGCCTGTTAAGTGATGCCCATAGCCATGCCAAATACGTTGGTAAGAGGAATTTTCAAACGAGTAATTTAGTAAATAATTTATTAAACATAGGTATGAGTTAATATATATATATATATATATATATATATATATATATATTAGATTGCGTCCTTATTATGAAAATAAAATGTGTGCACCAGATGCCACCACGAAGGGCTCCAACACGACGAGGCAGACCTCAAGTGAATCCACAAGGGATCAAAATCAAGGACATGGACAGATGCCTTATGTGTTACTTACACCAGAGGTGCTACAACTACTCGTACAAAATATGAGTAATGGAAACACAACCTCGTCCACCACACCAACAACCAACGATAAAAATGACTCAATGATCATTCGAGAATTCAGGAAGTTCAACCCTTCAACATTTGATGGATCATCTGTGGATCCAATTATAACAGAGAATTGGATAATAGAAATGGAAACTATTTTCCGCCATATGAACATCCCAGAAGAACAGAAAGTAAATTATGCCACCTTCATGTTAAAAGGCGATGCAAAGTTCTGGTGGGACTCCACACAAAGAACAATCAAAGGTACAGTCTCATGGCAGCAGTTCAATCAGGCTTTTTACAACAAGTATTTCCCTTTGACAGTGAGATATCAAAAGGAAGTGGAATTTCTTAATCTTCGTCAAGAGAATATGTCAGTGGCAGAATATGAACGAAAATTTGATCGCTTGTCTCACTTTGTTCCTCGACTAGTGGACACAGAAGAGAAGAAGGTGGAAAGGTTTATATGAGGATTAAGAGAAGGCATTCGAGGCATTGTTACTGCTTTCCGACACAAAGAGTATGCTCTTGCCCTCGAATCGGCCTTACTCATGGAAGTAGATCTTGTTGCCAAAACCTCAACTTCGGAACAAGGATTCATGCCAAATCAAAAGAGGAAATTCACCCAACAAGGCTTCCAACGTTCACAACGGCAAGCAAAAATTTCCCAAAACACTCAGGGCATACAGTCACAACAGGAGAGCCGAACATTTACATAATCTAAGTGTAGAAATTGTGGAAAACACCATCAGGGGAATGTTTTCAGAACATAAGGGTATGTTTCAACTGCGGCCAGACGGGTCACTATGCAAGGGCTTGCCCAAAGTTCATCAACCAAGTATCAACTGCCCAGATCACCCAGCCTACTAGTAACAAGGTTACCCAACAACAGAAAGGACGGGTGTTTGCTATTACACGTTAAGAGGCAAAAAATCAAGATGCAATGGTTACAGGTACATTACCCATCCTCGAGTATTATGCCTTCACTTTATTTGATTCGGGCTCTAGTCATTCATTCATCTCTACAACATTTGCACAACATGCTCAATTCTACAACATGGATTGATTTTCTAAGTGTTTATAAATATTTTTTTTGTGCTTATAAATACTTATTTAAACACTTAGAAAGTTAATCTAAACAGACCTTACATTTGTCCAAATTAACCAATTTGGATAACCAATTAGAAAATGGATACTACCACATCTAATTATATTCTTTAGCACTAGTGCCCATTTTGCCACTACAAGAAATTTGGGCTTTGATGTAGGTTGAAAAAACTAAAAACGGATGTAAAATGTCGGTTTCTTAAAAAAAAAAAAAAAAAAAGATAGTGGATATTTAATGTCAATTTTAAACTGACATTGTAAGTGTACCTATAACGTCAGTTTAAAACTGACATTATAGGTGACTCGCTCTTTTAAATCCCAAACAATTTTTTTAATTTTCATTTTTTTGTTTCTCCCTTCCCCATTGTCATTTCCCTCTAAAATTTTGTTTTCCTCTTTCCTAAATAAAGAATAAAATATAGTAAAAGAAAAAGAAAACAAAATCAAATCCTCTTCCTTGCTTTTGCACGCCGCACAACTCCCCATCCAATCATCTTCTTGTTCTTCTTCGTCCAAGCCTTTAGCTGTTGCACGTTTTAGTTTTCCCAACCAGTCGTTTTTCGAGTCATATCTGCCGCCATTAGTGTTGTTGACCAACATCCACAATGCTTCCTCAACTGCACGTTTGCTGGTCATGACCCTTGCTTCGATCGCCTCACCGTCCACCATCTAGTGTTCCCAGCGAGCCTTACCTCCTATTGAGCTCTCTCTCTAACCAATGGACTAGTAGTTCTGCGTCGCTTGACCTCCCGATATCTCTTCTTCTTCTTTCTCTCTCTCTCACTGATTCGTAGTCCACAAGCCAGATTTAGCTGTTGGAACATATAGATCCTTTACTCTTTTAAAAATGTTGGAAATTTTAATTTTGAAATATGCAAAATTAATGTGAAAATTTTTAAGTTTTACTTTTGAAATGTAAGGTGGTTGGATGAGGATTCTTCTGTCTTTAAGTGGCTTTTGTGTTGTGGTCGGATTTGTTCTTTTAGCAAACTCAATATTTTTATTTGGATGTGTTTCTTTAACTTTTAGAGCTTTTATCAGGGCTAGAAAATTTGACACTATCCTTGAAATTTTTGACCCTATGGAACAGTTGGGAACTAGCTTGGAACTCAACACAACAACTATGTTCTCGTCGCTGTGCTCAGGAAAAACCAAGTGGAGGACAAGAAGGTATTGTTGTTGTTCCATGCTTTTAATAATGACTGGCGATAAGGTTCTACTACAACTAGTTGTGCTTATTTACCTAATGCACTTGCTTGTAATGAGATATTGGTTGCTCTCAAGAAATCAGACATGAGGGTTGAGTTCAAAAATGTTTTCGACAAGCTTAGAGAAATTAAAAACTTTGAGTTTAATGTATGTAGTTATAATATATATATCCATGCTTTTGGATGTTGGGGCTACTTGGATACTTTCCTTTTCAAGAAATGAAGCAAAAATGCTTAGTTACGGAGTCTTTTGTGTACATATAATAGCCTTATTCACGTGCTCTGTTCGGTAGGAAGGTTAAAGATGTACTTATTGTTAGGTTTTATGCCCTAAAGCTGGTAGATAGTAGATGTTATCAATTGACTGTCATCAATAACGGGTTATCGGTGTTAATTCAACAAATGTTATTGATTTTTTTGTATTATTTTTTTGTCTTGATTACCCTAAATCCAACTAACATCCAAGGTTGACTTATGAGTCCTGGACTGTATGTGGAGACATATAAGGATCGATGTTCAAGAAAGATCCTAAAGGGAATATAGTATAGTAATAAGGCAAGGTACCTTATTCTGGTGATACTATGGATACGACCCATTTTGTATTTGATACAAACACAATGACTCAACATGTTCATGTAGGTGACATGCGAGTGGAGGAATCCTATGCAATGAGTTTGCATAAGATTGGACCATAATAACCACTGGATGTAACGTCGTTAACCAGTTTGGTTTCTTTTTCAATTGGATGACCTAGGAAACTTAGTCTTAATCCTGAGTGTATTATGAACTCCTGTTCACGAGGTATTTTTCTTTGATTTGTATGGGTGATAGTGACTAGTTTTTCGACTAAATAAACCTACCATTTTGAGGAAGAGACCGAGTGAGGAGCTGAGAACATAATAATACAAGATGAAATTCACTCTTTCTCAACTTAAGGGTAAGTAGATGAGTGTTCCCTCAAGTGGTGCTCTGGGACTTGAACAAAGGGTCCTATCCTCTCATTTGTCCAAGAGGGGTTTCTGTTTATTGGTTGGATCATAAATAGGTTGTTCATTAGAGAAGCACTGATACTTAAGGATACAAAGGTAACCCAAGGGTAAAACGATAATTTGACCCAGTTGATGTTATGGACACTCATGAAGGACTAATGTTGTTGTTAGTTTATATCCGTGGACACAAAAAATATATCTGTAGTGAAAAGAGTGTAGTTGTGGATCTTTAGTGCAGTGTACCCACATTTAACGAATATTGATTAATTTGGTTAATGAGTTTAGCCAATTAATCTCATATCCTTGGAGCTTTTAATCTGCAGGTCCACTAGGTTCCCTTGTTATCTCACTAAAGGATATTAAAGAGGAATGATTTGGATTGTTCAAATCAATTTGAGGAAATTATATATTAATGTGATTAATATGTAATGATTATGAATGTGATCTATAATTTAAATTAAATTGGAGAGAAATATTTGAATGAGATTCAAATATTTAATTAAAGTGAATTAGATTCATAAAGAATTAGTTAATTAAATTAATAAAGAGGTGATGCATATAAACATACGATGTTTATTTATGTTATTTAATATATACGTTAAATTGGATTTAATGTATAGATGGATATTTAATTAACGTGCTAATTAACTAAATAAATGTTATTTAATTAATTGAACACAATGATAAATTGGGAAAGACTTGAAGAAGGGTTACTTGGAGAAAGAGTTAACCCTTCTCCATATAAATTCTTCCTTATGGCCCTTTTAGAGGAAGAATTGATTTCCCTAGCCACTAAAACACAAATCCTCTCTTTACTCTCTAACAAAATTCTCTGTAACTTTTCCTCTTTCAATTAGTTGGATACCACCTATCCTTCTATTGGAATCCTTGAAAATAACAAGGTTATTCTCGTAGTTGTGTTCAAGTTCAATCGAGAAAAAGTTTATGGAAAGATCGAGAAGATTTTTTTTTGGAGCTCAAAAATCTTCAAAGGTAAGAATGGTTCTCTTTTAGTTTCCCTTCATCAAAGCATGTTATTTCATATGTTTATCCTTCATATGTTCTATTTTAGAACACTATTTTCGTTTCTTCAAAAATTGATTTTCGAGATGCAAGTGTTCACACGCTTTTGCTAGAGATTCGATCCTTACAATTGGTATCAGAGCCTATTTATTGCATCTTCGTTCTTCGTATTTTTTAAACAAAAATAAATTTAGAGGTGAGTTTTTAAATCTGCATTTTGAATGACGGTTTGCAAGATTAGATGTTCTTAATTTTGGCACTTAGATTACTTTTAATGGGATTAAAATGTAAGGACTCGTTGTATCTTTTGGTAATTTATTTTTGGCTTTGAGTCTGTAAGTTCTTGTCAATAGAAAGAGCAAGTGTTGCTGAAGAGATTGGGAAAAACGGAGGTGTTCAGGGCAAGTTTGGAGCAGAAAACACAAAAAATAGAGGCATTCTGCCTTTCAGCATCGCAACGCTGCAATTGTAGCATTGCAATGATGTGAGGCGAGGCGATATGCAAACTGATTCATAGCGTTGTGACGCTGCTCCTCAGCGTCGCGACGCTCTAAGTATGTGATGAACGCTGGTGACACACGTGAGAAGGAGGCTGCTGAAGGGTTGGTTTTTTTTACCTATTTTGTTTTGTTGTTAATTTTATGATTAATTAATTAAATTGATATAAAAGTTAGATTAATTTAATTAATTAATTTTGTTTTAAGGTGCCAAAATTGGTTACATTTTTGCTGTTTAAATTAATTTAATTATGCATTGGATGTATGTTTAGAATAATGTTTGAATTCATATTAAAATTGGTTAAATTAGTTGTTCAATAGAGGGTCAGTGGGAGCTTAAGGTGCAAGATGTATTTATAGGGTAAAACGGTAATTTTGACCTAGTTGTAAAGACGAACGACCGGTGAAGGATCGAATTACTGATTATGGTCGAAATGGACAGAAATATATCTACAGTGAGGAGAGTGCAATTATCAAGCTATAGCGGTGTGCCTTGATAGTTAACAAATAGTAATTAATTTGGTTTAAAGTGTTTAACTGATTAATTACAATTGAAGCTCATGATGTGTAGGTCCATTAAGTCTCTCTATTAGCTCATAAATTGGAATAACAAATTGAGTATTAATTGGATGAATTTTGGAATTAGGGTTATAAATTTGAAATGTTTAAATTCAATTTGTTAGGGTTTTCAATTGATTGTATTTAATACAATTAAAACTGTTTAATTTAGTTGAAATTAAACGAAATTGGAGAATAAATTAATATTTAAATTATTATTTAAATATGAAATTGAATCATATTGGTGGAATTAGTGTTTGATTGATTTTAAATTAAGATATTAAATTAATATTATTTTGATTAAAAGGTTTAATAAAAATAAAATTAGTTTTATATAAATTAATTTTGAATTAATTTGTAAAACTAATTTTAAATAAATTTTTTTATTTAAAATAAAAATAAAAAATCAAAATCAATTTTGAGAAATTGATTAAAAATCAAAGAGAAGATTGGAAAAATCCACTATCTCTTATAATGGTATATCACCAAATTACACCAAATTGACTCCAAGCAGGAGCTGCCCTCCATGCAACCCTGTGTGTTTGCGTGAAATCAGTTTATAAAATGCATCTTCATGCATGGATTTGAAAAAAAGAAGCTGAAATTTCTAACTGATATGCTGAAGAGTTGAAAACCATTCTCAACCCACTTAAAATTTACCATATATTCAGCTTAATTTGAGTGTTTCCACCACATATTCCTTCTTGAGCCTTGTATAGAAGATCTTGCTGGTGGTCTTGTTGATATTTCAAGCTTAATCGTGAAGTATTACTGTTGAATTTGTGGATTAAGTCTTCAAAGGTAATGCTTGCTTCAAACCCTCTATGAATTTTTCTTGAATAGCATGTTTAAAACTCAAATTAAGAGTAGTTAGAGTGCTTATTGATTCTGATTTCTTCTGTTGCTTGTTAGGTTACTCTTTCAATTGGTATCACAACATGATATAAGCACTCAATTATCGTTAATTTTGAGTTTGGTGGGTGAATTTCTAAGCATGTTTGAATATGTGGCTGATATGGTTTAAATTCAACTTTTGCATCGGAATTCTCTTTGATTTCCAAGCTAAATTTGTAATTGTCTTTTGTTTGATGAGCTTATATGTGTGTTCTAGAGTCTGTAAAATTTATTTGCAGTCATTAGAGTTTAAAATAGGCTGTAATTTGAAGATTGAAGCAAGCACGTTCGAGCAGAAAACTGGAGCTGAGCCTTCTGCCCAATAGCGTCACGACATTGTTCATCGAGCATTGCAACGCCACGGGCTCGCTGATGAACAACGTTGCAACGCTGGGATGCAGCGTCACGACGCTGTTCATCCCAAAGGTTTTTGCTTTGCGTGCTGCCTGGCCTGTTCTTGGGTTGAAGAAACTGGCTTGACCGGTTCTCCTCGAAACTAGTCCGGTTCAAGTTCCTTTGGTGCCTTGGTGGTCGAGTTCAGAAGGTCCGGGTCTGGTTTAGGTCGGTTCAAGCGGTTCTTCCTCAAATTGAAGTTGTTCTTGAGTCATTATTGTAATAATTTAGCTTATTTGTTTGTTTAGAATGCCAAAGTTGAACCATATTAATGTTATTTAATTATTTTATGCATTTGATGTGTATTATTTTTTTAATTAACATTTTTGTGCATAAAGTATGCCATTTTAGATTTAAAATCCCACCATAGGTAAACATGCTACATGCATTATTGTATGTTATAATTAGTTATAATGTATGTTATAATTAGTCACAACATTTGTAACTATTCTACAAAGCAGTCGCATCCGTAGCGTTACCAGGATAAGGCTTCCCTCCTATATCCATATACTACAAACCATTTTGGTTATCACTTAAGACATGATCCACCTGTATGTCTCCACATACATGCTTAAGTTACAAATGAAAACTAAGGATCTTGTTTATTGGTTTGTGGTAAAGCAATTAAAACATCCAATGTTCCATAGACAAAAGTGAAGAAAATATCATATATTATTACATCACAAGCATTTGTTCAAAACTGTGTTTACAAACTACAGGACCTAACGTGAGTTTAGTGCATCATTCCCAACAACTCCAAGTTCTTAAAATAGTTGTGGAAAGTTTCACCATGCATCGAAAAGTCATCCATAAAAACCTTGATCGTTCTCTCCACTAAGTCAGAAAATATCACCATCATTGTCACACCCCGCCCCAGATCACCCTCTTAGCCTAGAGAAGGGCGTGACTACAGCAGTTATCAACCCTTAGGCTGACACTTACTGCCTAAAAACTCTTGTGGAATAACTCTGATACCAAATACAAATTATATGCAATGGGACGGCTGTAGGCCCACAATTTATTAACTTAGAAACTTAATATGTTTAGAGTATTTACAATATTAGATTTACAAGTCCCAAAACCCACAAACCCTAGTCCCTATATGAACAATAGTAACATGTGTACAATATTAACAGTAACCACCTAGCAAACGGTTACAAGTCTTTTGGTCCTTTAATGGCAGAGTAGATACTGAGCTGTCTTCAGAGAATTTGACCGCTACCTGTGGGGGGGAAAAACAAAAACATTTGAAAACGGGGTGAGCTTATGCCCAGTGAGTGACCGAGAAAACATAGTAAATTCTCATGCATAATTTCAGAAAATAGTTTTATCTGAAATATAAACTTTTGCAGCATAAATATTTTCCAAGCATAAATTATATAAAGTTGTTTTAAACATAAAACAGTAAAATCATTTCTCAAATCAAAGTACTGTATAACTGTAAAATAATCCCAACACCAACTACTAGTCCAGAGAGAACCCTTTTGCTCAATCTCTGACTTTATTCACCTGTGGCCACATTAGGTACTACTGCTTAGATACCTTCTCCTTGTACTTCAGTATCGAGCTACTAAGATATCTTCTCCAATGTACTTCCGTATCCCATTGGCTTGGTACCTTCTCAAAAGTACTTCAGTATCCCATTGGCTTGGTACCTTCTCAAAAGTACTTCAGTACCAATAGATACCTTCTTCTTGTACTTCAGTATTTAGTTGGGCGGATGCCTTCTCCTTGTACTTCGACATCGCATTTTACCAAAATTATTTATAAACAACTTTTCTCTTTAAGGCATGTACAATATAACACATATACAACATGGCTTTAAAGATAGTAACGCATGCTGGATAAAATCAACATATGTAAATAGTTTTTCAACAATAGGCATGCGTTCACAACACAATTCAGATCTTGCTTGGAAACCACTTTATAAAACTAGTAGGCATGAGAATTATTTTCGCAAATATGCTTTCTGTAAAACGTTTGTAATCAAAAAAGTTTAAAAACGTTTTAGTTCGAAAACATTTTAGCCATTCACCTCAAATTCTTAGGAACTTTTCACTCTAGTAGCTCCTCGGGTCCCTTTTTCACCCCTAGAATCCAGATTCAACTTACAACTTAGATTAATCATAGTTCTGAATCTTATTTTGAAATACTTCCTTCTACAAACTTATTCTAAAATGTCTCAGAAATCTTACCTTAAATTTTCAGCTCAGAATTTCTCGTGGTTTGGCCGGAATCTCAAAATCTTCAAGACTGGACCAGACTGATCTGATAGTCTGACCCTTCTGCTTTCTTCTCAACCTTCAGCCTAGTTCCTTTGAGCCTTTTCCTCCAGCAGTCCTACTCTGAAAACTATACTTTCAGAGCTTTCAGATGGCTTTGGAATCACTCTAAACGCACGAGTAGATTGGAAGATCTCTTCATCCAAAGTTGACACATACCTCTGAACTCTCACTGCCCTCTACTTTCTCTACGAAATTTATGATTTTTGTGTGATTTGAAAATGAAATCCCAACTCCCTATTTATAGGCATTCAAGTTGCTCGTGGGATTGACAACACCTACTTGGCTTCATGGCCAAATGTTTAATCCTCCCTTTATCAACGTAAGTTGACTTCACGTTGGTTCAATGTGTTCTTCCCAAACGCATCCAACACAATTTCTTAGGGTTTAAGAATTTCTCTTAATCGAACATCTAGATTTTAATTGACATTTATCCTTACGCCTTCAAGCTTTGTTTGTATTCAAATTAGGATTTTTAAATGCATAATCCACCCCAACGCGTCCAAATACATCGCCCAAAAGCTTGCTCGGTCGTTCAATGTATAGGCGAGGCGTGGGCGTGACGTTCGAATGCAGCACCGGACAAGGCATGGCTGACGCACAGGCTGCTCTCGCTCTCTCCCACTGTCTCGCTGGTCTCACTCTCTTCACTCTCGCTCTCTCCAACTTTCTCGCTCAAAATCTCGCTCTCTCCACTCTCACTCTCTACAACTTTCTAGCTCAAAATCTCGCTCTCTCTACTCTCGCTCTCTCCCACTTTCTCGCTCAAAAACTGCTCTCTCTAATCTCGCTTTCCCACCCATTCTCTCGCTGATCATTGGCTCTCTCCAATCTCGACGTTCCTCCCAGCTTCTCACCAACTTTCTCTCCAAACTCGCTCATCTACACAGCCATCCTGTTGTCCTTCCAAATTCCTCTCCACTCTCGCTCTCTCCACTTCTAGCTACAAATATCCTTGCTCTCAACGATCTCGCTGATCTCACTCTCAATGATCTTGCTCTTAGCTACTGCGAATTGTTTGTCTCCGTGCAACTTCTACATGTTTTTTCCACTAGTCACTTGCCTTCCAGTGCTTTATGCACAACACGCATTTCACATAAATTTTCCATACTTAGCCAATTTTTTCCAAATTTCCCAAACTCAATGTCCATATTTTTCTATTCAAATCCCCATTCCTTCTTCACCATTCCACACTAACTTTCTCATTAACCTACTAATTATACAAAATTCATCACAATTTTATCAATTAAAGCTCAACTTAATTTATTCAAGGAAAATCTACTTAACACTTAGAAATTTCCTTCCCCTTAACTGAAGATTTAACCTTCACTTAGTTAATTCCTTTTATCACTTACTTAAGTAAGGAAAATAGAAATCCGGGTTTCACATTTACTTCCCCCTTAAGAAAATTTTGTCCTCGAAATTTACTCGAACTAACTCTGGTTTGAGGTTTCACAACAACCACTGTTGTAACCTTTCATAGTCTTGTCTATTACCACGCTTCTACTGCACTATTCTGATATCAATTCCTTAGTTTTCCAATGATACCTCTCATGTTGAACCTAACTATCTACCACATAAACATTTGTATCTCAAATACTAAATGAGAATAACTTAAATTCACACTTACCTTTCTGGGTAGATTTTTAAGTACGCATATTCTACCCTTCTTTAGTAGCACTTGGTCAGCTCTTAATTGATAGCCCATCCTTAATCCTTTATCTACTTCTTTAGCTAACTTTTGAAGATCAGAATCCTTGAACTGCTCACGTAGAATATTTTCTACGAGCGTAGGACGTACTTGAAATGAAGCTAGTAACCCTCCTGTTGGACCGATTGATAATGTTGCCCTAGCATTATACAACTCATGAATCAGTATACCCTTCATTGAATTAACACTAGCTTTAGCTGATCTAGTTTTCAGACTTAAAGCATCAGCTACCACATTTGCTTTACCTAGGTGATAGTCAATTGTACAGTCATAGTCTTTGATCAACTTGAGCCATCTTCTCTGCCTCAAGTTTAGTTCCTTCTAATCTAAGATATGCTTTAGGCTCTTATGATCCGTAAATATATGACAACGCTCACCAATCAGGTAATGTCTCCATAAATTTAGAGCTAACACAACTGCGCGTGTGTAGGGTAGTTACATTCATGCTTCTTTAACTGTCGCGGAGCATAGGCTACTACTTTTCCTTCTTGCATTGGCACACATTCTAACCCTTATCAGGATGCATCACAATAGACTTCAAACCCCTTACCTGGTGTAGGTAGAGTTAATACTGGTGTTGATACTAACCTTTGTTTCAGCACTTGGAAACTATGCTCGCATTCTGGTGACCATTCAAACTTCGCATCTTTTCTGGTCAGGTTTGTCAATGGAAGGGCTATCTTAGAGAAACCCTCCACGAATCTCCTATAATAACCTGCTAAACCCAGAAAATTGCGTACTTCGGTTACATTCAGGGGTCGTTCCCGATTAACTACTGCTTCTATCTTTTGGGAATCAACACTAACTTCATCAGCTAAAACTATATGCCCAAGTAATATGACTTAATTTAACCAAAAATCACACTTACTAAATTTGGCATATAACTTCTTTTCTCTTAAAGTTTGTAATACCATCCTTAGATGTTCTTTGTGTTTTTCCGCACTACTGGAATACACTAGTATGTCATCTATGAATACTATCACAAACTAATCCAGATAAGAATGGAATATCCTATTCATCAAGTCCATAAATACCGCAGGAGCATTTGTCAGTCCAAACGACATTACTAGAAACTCAAAATGTCCATATCTAGTTCTGAATGCAGTCTTTGGAACATCTGTGTCTTTCACCTTCAACTAGTGATAGCCTAATCTCAAATCTATCTTAGAGAATAACGTTGCTCCCTTTAACTGATCGAAGAGATCATCTATACGAGGCAATGGGTACTTATTCTTAATGGTCACTTTATTCAACTGTCTATAGTCTACGCATAATCTAAGAGTACCGTCTTTCTTCTTAACAAACAAGACTGGTGCTCCCCAAAGTGATACACTGGGTCGAATGTACCCCTTATCCACAAGTTCCTGTAATTGAACTTTTAACTCTTTCAACTCCGTTGGGGCCATCCTATATGGTGCTTGGGATATAGGTACAGTACCAGGAATTACCTCAATAGTAATTTTCACTTCCTTATCAGGCGGTAAGCCTAGTAATTCTTCAGAGAACACATCTAAGAATTCTTGTACTACAGGTACATCCTCAGGTTTTAGTTTCTTATCTTGGGAAACTACTACAGATGCTAATAAGCTTCACATCCTTTACTCAACAGTTTTCTAGCTTTTACCGCTGATATTAAACTTCCTGGGAGTATTCTTTTACTTCCTACCAAAGATATTTCTTTTTCCCCAGGTTTCCTAAACACTATTTCTCTTCTAAAGCAATCCATAGTGGAATAGTGTTTACTTAGGAAATCCATACCTAAGATAACATCAAACTCTAATAATTCTAATGGAATTAAGTCGACCCAAAAACTTTGGTCTCCAAGAATTACTTCACAGTTCCTATAATACTCATGTACCACTAGAGTATCTCCTACAGGCGTAGAGATAAATAATTCCTCATCCATACATTCAGGTATTTTATCTATATGTAATGCACACATACTAGATATGAATGAGTATGTAGCACTAGGATCAAATAATGCATAAGCGGATTGATTACATAAAGTTATCGTACTAGTTACGACATCTGGAGCTTCGTCCGCTTCCTGGTGTGTCATAGTGTACATTCTACCCTGCTGCTGCTGCGGTTGCTGTTGGGGTCATCCAGCTACCCCTTTCTGCTTAGCTATACCAGATCCTTCACCTCTAGTTCTGATTGTTCTAGGTTGGTTTCTCGTCTGTGTTACTTGTCTTTGTTCATTTTGTGTTCCACGACTTAGCTGAGGACAATCTCTTTTGAAATGCCCAGCTTGTCTGCACTTGAAACAAACATTCCTATTACCATAGCATACCCCTGTTTGAGGCCTACCACAGTTTACACAAAGTGGTATCCTCCCCGTACTAGCCACCGACTCACTAGCACGACTTGATGCTGATCTATCACTTTGTTTAGCTACAGGTCTGGACTTCTTTCGACTCAAACTTTGTTGGCTCATGCCCCCAAAACTCCTTATCCCCGACTGTCCAGAGAACGAGGATCTAAATTTTTTACTTCTTGTTTCTCCAAGCACTCTAAACTATCCTTCTCCTGGTTGAAGTTCATCCTCCTTCGCTACACTCCGCTCTACTCGGATAGCGGTCTCAACTAACTGAGTGAAATTCACCCAATTAGATGTAGAGGTAACAGGTGTACGTATTTTTCTTCTTAGGCCACTCTCAAATCTCCTACACCTCTCCTTCTCTTCTGCGATGATCGGAAGGGCATACTGAGATAACTCAGTAAATTTTTGCTCATACTCAGCAACCGTCATCACTCCCTGAGTTAGCCTAAGGAATTCCTCCCTCTTCGCATCTCTAAAAGAACTAAGGTAGTATTTATCCTCAAATACTTGTCTAAACTTAGACCAAGTCATAGTTTCTGAACTACTCCTTCTAGCCTCTATCACTTTCCACCATTTCTCAGCCCATTTTTGCAGCAAGAATCCCGCTAACTCGACCTTACGGTCCTCAGGGCATCTCATAACTTTAAAACACTTCTCTATTAAATCCAACCAGATCTCAGCATCTAATGGATCTGTGGTTCCATCGAACATCGTGGCTCCTAAAGCTTTCAGCCTCTCAACGCTGAACTTCTTTTCTAGATTGTTTTGAATCGATCCTACCTCGTCACTAATCTTTGAGTGATTCTATCGAATACTCGATCCTCCATCTGGGGTTCTACATCTAATTTTGGTGTATTAGACTCGTTTTCAGAAGTTGCCTCCTGTTCTACTGAGTCTTTAACTCTTTTCCCCTTCGGATCTGGGTCTAACAAGACCTCAGGACCTCCACTGGTGGGGTCAATATTCCTCTTCTCAATCTACTTACTCGGTCTACCTCTTTTCCATAGCATCTTTGCCTACTTATTAGGTACACATGTTAGGGACTTATCTATGGGACTTAATCTAATGCATGAACTCTCTCTTTCACCCAAGGTCTTATGTTTTAGTACTAAACTAGCTTAAATCTTTCCCAACTTACGTATAACCCATACTATAATACCAAGTTGGTATCAACTAATTCCTCAATTGTCTCAAAAACTTATGCTCTGATACCAAACTATCACACCCCGCCCCAGATCACCCTCTTAGCCTAGAGAAGGGCGTGACTGCAGCAGTTATCAACCCTTAGGCTGACACTTACTGCCTAAAAACTCTTGCGAAATAACTCTGATACCAAATACAAATTATATGCAACGGGACGGCTGTAGGCCCACAATTTATTAACTTATAAACTTAATATGTTTAGAGTATTTACAACATTAGATTTACAAGTCCCAAAACCCACAAACCCTAGTCCCTATATGAACAATAGTAACATGTGTACAATATTAACAGTAACCACCTAGCAAACGGTTACAAGTCTTTTGGTCCTTTAGTGGCAGAGCAGATACTGAGCTGTCTTCAGAGAATTTGACCGCTACCTGGGGGAGGGGGGAACAAAAACATTTGAAAACGGGGTGAGCTTATGCCCAGTGAGTGACCGAGAAAACATAGTAAATTCTCATGCATAATTTCAGAAAATAGTTTTATCTGAAATATAAACTTTTGCAGCATAAATATTTTCCAAGCGTAAATTATATAAAGTTGTTTTAAACATAAAACAGTAAAATCATTTCTCAAATCAAAGTACTGTATAACTAGTAAAATAATCCCAACACCAACTACTAGTCCAGAGAGAACCCTTTTGCTCAATCTCTGACTTTATTCACCTATGGCCACATTAGGTACTACTGCTCAGATGCCTTCTCCTTGTACTTCAGTATCGAGCTACTAGGATACCTTCTCCAACATACTTCAATATCCTGTTGGCTTGGTACCTTCTCAAACTTACTTCAGTAACAATAGATATTTTCTCCTTGTACTTCAATATCTAGTTGGGTGGATGCCTTCTCCTTGTACTTCGGCATCGCATTTTACCAAAATTATTTATAAAAAACTTTTCTCTTTAAAGCATGTACAGTATAACACATATACAACATGGCTTTAAAGATGGTAACGCATGCGGGATAAAATCAACATATGTAAATAGTTTTTCAACAATAGGCGTGCGTTCACAACACAATTCAGATCTTGCTTGGAAACCACTTTATAAAACTAGTACGCATGAGAATTATTTTCACAAACATGCTTTCTGTAAAACGTTTGTAATCAAAATAATTTAAAAAATTTTAGTTCGAAAACATTTTAGTCACTCACCTCAAATTCTTAGGAACTTTTCACTCTAGTAGCTCCTCGGGTCTTCACCCCTAGAATCCAGATTCAACTTACAACTTAGATTACTCATAGTTTCGAACCTTATTTGGAAATACTTCCTTCTAAAACATTATTCTAAAATGTCTTAGAATCTTACCCTAAACTTTCAGCTCAGAATTCCTCATGGTTTGGCCGAAATCTCAAAATCTTCAAGACTGGCTTAGACTGATCCGACAGTCTGACCCTTTTGCCTTCTTCTCAACCTCCAGCCCAGTTCCTTTTCCTCCGGCAGTCCTACTCTGAAAACTAGACTTCCAGAGCTTTCAGATGACTTTCAAATCACTCCAAACGCACGAGTAGATTGTATGATCTCCTCGTTCAAAATTGACAAATTCCTCTGAACCCTCACTGCCTTCTACTTTGTCTATGAAATTTATGATTTTTGTGTGATTTGAAAATGAAATCCCAACTCCTATTTATAGGCATTCAAATTGCTCGTGGGATCGATAGTACCAACTTGGCTGCTCTCGCTGGTCTTGCTCTCTTCAATCTCGCTCTCTCCCAGTTTCTCTCCAACTTTCTCTCCAATCTCGCTCTCTCCCAGTTTTCTCTCAACTCTCGCTCTCTCCAACTTTCTAGCTCAAAATCTTGCTCTCAATGATCTCGCTGATCTTGCTCTCAGTGATCTTGCTGATCTCACTCTCAATGATCTCACTCTTAGCTACTGCGAACATTGTTTGTCTTCGTGCAATTCCTACATGATTGTGCCACTAGACACTTGCCTTCCAGTGCTTTATGCCCAACATGAATTTCACATAAATTTCCCATACTTAGCCAATTTTTCCCAAATTTTCCAAACTCAATGTCCATATTTTTCTTTTCAAATCCCCATTCTTTCTTCACCATTCCACACTAACTTTCTCATCAACCTACTTGTTATACAAATTTCATCACAATTTTACCAATTAAAGCTCAACTTAATTTATTCAAGGAAAATCTATTTAACACTTGGAAATTTCCTTCCCCTTAACTTAGGATTTAACTTTCACTTAGTTAATTCCTTTTATCACTTGCTTAAGTAAGGAAAATAGAAATCTGGGTTTCACAATCATGCATCGTTGAATGTTTGCTGGCGCATTGCATAACCCAAATGGCATGTGTCGAAAGGAAAACGTGCCACTAGGAGTGTACATAAATGCATTGAAAATCGATCCAACCAATCTAAATCTATCGAATTAAGGTTGGTCAGTCGGTTGTCGGTTTTCTTATAAAAAAAAATTGGAAAATCGATCGACCGACAAACTTTTTAAATAAAAATTGAAAAATAAAAATAAAAGTAAGCTTATTACCACAAACCCAAGCCCAAGCCTACTTTTTCAGTACTGATTTTTTATTTTTTTATGTTGCCTAATTTCCAAACTCATTACATAATTGATTTAAAATTTTCATTAAAAAAATTATTGATTTAAATTTGAAAAAGTTGCAAATTATGTTAACCTAATGATAGCTCTCAAAAAGAGCTATATTTTCTTTCTTAATTTAGGCACATTAATGGATTTATGTGTTAATCATCTTATTTTCTAGGTACCGAGCAATCAAGAGGTAAAATTAGTCATTTGATGAGAAATAGGGTTAATTTGAGGCAATTTGTAGGTGATTTGAGCATCCGGGCTTCAAAGGAGTAAAAATGACCAAATTGCCCCGATTAGAGCGTCACGACGCTCGTTACATGCATAACCTCAACGCTCGTGCAATGTTGAGCGACAGAAGCTGAATATGTAGGGTAGCATCGCAATGCTACCCTTGGCATTGCAACGCTGTGATGATTAATGCAATGCCAATGTTCGGGGGTGCGTGCATGTACACTTAACGCTTGAGGTCTAACTCGATAAGAGCGTTGCAACGCAGTGCCTATTTTATAAAATTGTTCTTTTCGAATTTGGTTAAGGAAGAGGCTAATTTCATGGAGGCTGAGGTGGTGCTTCAATTTGCTTCTTCTCCCTTCAAATTTTAGCATCTTAGTTTACGATTTACATATTTTTTTTGTGGTTGTAAATGATAGATTGAACTTTTCCTCTTCCTCTTGTCTAAGGGATGTTGAGTTAACTTCTATCTAATTTTTGGAGCAGGAACCCTATGTGTTTTTCTTCAGATTTCTGTTCTTTGGAATTAATGCATACTAAATTTATGTTTTCTTGAATCTTGCTTGATTTTGATATATATTTGTGTGTTGGATTGATGGCCTTATCATAAATTGATGTCTTAGCTAGTTTATTTTAGGCTCATACTTTTCTCTAGTGTTTGTTTTGAAGGAAATCGAACACGAGGATTTCCATGAGCAGTAGAATAGATAATTCCAAATTACAATCATGTATGAACATTACAAATTACAGTCGTAAACAAAACAAACGGTTATGCATTCATTACAGAAATTACAGCATGAAAAGTACAAATGATCAAGAAGAGAAAAGCTACGAACATTTGTCGACTCGTCTTCACACTTCTTCTTGATCATGAATGCTCGAACACAACAACCTCGAACGCTCGAACAACACGACTACTACACAGCACGAACACCTCGCACTCGAACTCAGTGATCGCCTTGGTCATGAACACCCCAGCAACACGAACGACCTCCATAAAACCTCGACGGCAACAAGTTGAGTATGACACCACCAAGAAGGTTACCTTAGTATTTTTAGTGTGAGAATCCAGAGGGTGGGCTCTGTGTGGACTTTGTATTAGGCAAAAGAATGGAGGAAATAACAATCGTGTACACGATTGGGCAAGTGGGAAATGGCTGAAACCTACCGTATAGGTTGATGCCCAATCATTTAGCAAAAGCTAAGCGATCGTCTAGCAAAAGCTAAGCGATCGTTTAGCTCATCGTTTAGTTTCGTGTTTATCGTCTACAAACACTGCATGATCGTTTACCTTTTGGCAAGTTTTCGTTTAGTAAATCTGTATTTACTTGACAAGCTCCATGAGATTCTTCTACCGAGAGAGAAATATCCAAAACAATTTTTGACAAAAACTTACTAAAATTAGGAAAACAAATTTTCTTTTATCTCACGGTTACCATGAACCACCAATAACCTCCCACTCAATTGGTTATTAGAGAAAAAGATTTAATTATCTAATAATTAGTATTATTATAAATATAAATGATAACCAACTTATCATACTATATTTATAAACCATAATTCTTTTTCTATTCCATGACACTTAATGTAAATCTCATTTACATTAATTCTCCACTAGATGTATCTCATACATCATACCAATCATATCTCATATAATAAAAAATACCTCTTGCCAATTTGAACATTTCAAATCAACACCACGAACTAATCCTCAACAGAATCCATTGAGCTATCAAGGGGACCTTATGGACCTGTAGCTCGAAGCTCCAATAGTACATGAATAACTGACTAAACTCTTTAGTCACGAGATCCACAACTGTCAGGCACTAAAGATTGACAACTGAACTCTCCTTACCACAGATATATTATGTGTCCATTTTAACCAATCAGAAGTGCGACAACCTTTCACAGATCGCTCGTAAGTACACCTAGGCCAATAACCGTTATGCCCCTGTAGTTACACCTAACTTCTTAAGTACCACTGATCCCTCTAATGAACATAAGTCATAGTTCTACTATGACTGAGTCCTCTCTTCCAAAGAGAAGTTGTGGCCTCTATGTTCAAGCCCCGGAATCAGCTCTTAAGGGAACAATCTCTCTACTTATCCCTATTTTGGGAAAGGAGTGAATTCCATCTTGTGGATTGAGTTCCTAGGTCCTAGATCAGACAAGTCCCTAAAAGGTAGGCATGTTGAGTTGGCAATCTGGCCACTCTTACCCATACTAATCAAAGGACCGCCCTTAAAGGTAGGAGTTCTCAAAAAACTCAAGATTAAGGTCATTTGACCTATGGTCGTTTAGGTGAGATGTAAGTCTCTAGTATCAACGACGTTATATATAGAGTTTAATCATCTCGTGGTCCGGGTCTTATACAAACTCTTTTTATAGGATACCCCCGCTCGCACGTCTCCACATGAATGCCCAGGATCTACCATCTGTAGTAGTTTACAACAATTACAAACCTCTACAAAGTGGGTTGTATCCGTAGTGTCACAAGGATCAGGTATCCCACCTTAATCCTTATACTACAGACCATTTTAGGTTATCACTTAAGGCATGATCCACTTGTATATCACATATACATGCTTAAGTTCACATAAGATAACCAAAGAGTTTTGTTTATTAGATATGAGTAAATGTGAGAATTAAATAACAATTATTTTATTCATCAAACAATGTGTATCTTTACAAAACAACGAGACTCCGGGAAAATTAGGACACCAAAGCCCACACATTTACGCTTAAGATCACTCCGGTAGCACATGGTTGAATGTGTATGCTAGGATTTGTAGTCTACTCTTGGGTCTTAGGATGCATGTTTGATCTAGGTTCAAGAATAAATCGGTTGATTGAGTTAGGGCTTCCCATTAATTAATCAACACAATGGAATCCTAAAGCTTAATGCATATGTGCTTAGTCTTAATTGATCGCTATTGAACCTAATTAGGATTTAATGAATGTAGTTTAATTAGGACACTTTCTTGGTTCAGTCCTAGCTAGTTGTTCGCCTTTGTAGAGGCTAGCTTGGTCGTGTCAAGTGAGTGTTGTGTAGGCATAAATCGATTGTATGTCCAATTAATGGATTTTGATGATTGAAATTACATAGGATCTTTTTTGCTCTCGAAACTAGATAATTTCTATCCTTAGTTTACATTTATTCGCTTTTATTTCAATTTCTTACACGTTTATCTCTTTCACACCAAACCCCCCTATTTACCACTCTAATAGGAAATTGGCTTAACGAAACAAGTCGTGCTTCCCTGCAAATCGACTCGGACTTATCACTATTCTTACATCTTTGTAGTGATAAAGTAGTTTGGTGTCATTATAAAATTTCTTTTGATTTGTGGCACTTTTCTAGAATTAAACGACACCACAAAAGAGCGACTATCACCTAACAATAACACTTCATCAATCCATATTCATCTTTCCTTTTCATTCATCTTGACTTTGCTTTAAAAAAAAGGAGGGGAAAAAAAGACCAAACCAACCGGCTCGATCAACAATCCAACGAATTTTACACACTTTTTTGGTCGATTTTCGATGCCGATTTTCTCCCAAAATCGACATCGATCAACTGATATTCACCCTAAGTGCCATAGGAGCACATGAACGTGGTTTTCCTCTAATCCTCGAGCACTATCATGATCTGATTGTTCCCCGAATACCCGTCAAGGAAACAATAGTACTCTTTACCAGCTAACCAATCTAACATTTGATCTATCAAAAGCAACAAAAAGTGATCCTTCTTCGTGGCCTTGTTAAGCTTGTGGTAGTCCATGCAGACTCACCATCCTGTTACCATTTGTATCGGGATGAGCTTGTTTTTTTCATTTACCACTATGGTCATTCAGCCTTTTTTCGATATGCACTGTACTAGACTAACCCATCATTGTCGAAAATGGGATAAATCACTCCGATGTTTAGCCATTTGATGATTTCTTTGCGGACAACTTCTTTCATGTTTGGATTTAGCCGCCTTTGACTCTCAATTGAATTCCTTGCTTCTTCTTCTAGGTTAATTGGATGCATACAAAATGAAGGAAGGATTCCTCTGATGTCAACTATTGTCCAGCCAATCGCTTGCTTATGCTTACTTAGAATTTTCAGCAACAATTTTTCATCTTGTTCTGTTAGCTCAACAACAATGATTACTAGCAATATGTTATCTTGACCTAGATATGCATATTTTAAATGTGTCGGCAGTGGCTTCAAGTCAAGCCTTGGTGGTTCAATTACCAACGGTTTGAGTGTTTTTTATATTTCACGGTCTGCTACTAGACATGCTATTCCTACGACTTGTTGTTTCTTCAATTTCCTCTTATACTTCTTCCAACTCCTCTCGATGTGTAACGTCCTGCACATTTGAAAACAAAGCATCAATAGAATCAATGAAAGAACACTCATCCAAATCTCCTAGAAATTTTAGTGCACTTGACACATTAAACGAAATCTTTTGGTCATTGATCCGCATAGTCAATTCTCCCTTTTACACATCAATAACTCTCCCAATTACCAAAGAATTATCGACATTTCCTTATCTGATTCACAGTCTAAATTTATAAAGTCCATAGGAAACACGAACTTGTCTACTTTTACTAAAACATTCTCAATCTTTCCCACTGGCTTAATGATGGATCTGTCAGCTAACTGCGACATCACCGTGGTTGGCTTCACTCCTCAATGCCAAATAGAGTGAAAATGGAGTAAGGTATCAAATTTATGGTTGCCCCCAGGTCACACAACACTCTACCTAGACTCTGTCCTCCAATTGAGCAAGGAATAGTGAAGTTCTAAGGGTCTTTCAGCTTAGGAGGAATCTTTCTACTAATCTTTCTACGCAACACTTTTGAATTCCGACAACTTTCGTTTCTTAAAAAAAATATCTTTTAGAAACTTGAAATAGTTTGACATCTCTTCCAGATCCTCAACTAAAGGATGTTGATATATAATTGCTTGAGGATATCCAAGAACTTCTTGAACTGCATGTCTTTGTTGGTCTTTTGAAGCTTTAGGGTAAAGGTACAAATGGTTTATATGCTGCTACCTCTTTCTTGTCTGTTGACACCCTTGACATTTCATCTTCTTCATTCTTTTTGCCTTTTCCATCTACTGTCTTTGTTTCCACATCTTTTAGAATCGTATCTTTTTTAGACTTGACATTTTTTGTTTCTTTCTTTCTACACTGTACTTGTTTTTCATATATTTTCGGTCCTTTATATTCCACTTCTCTTCTTAGTGTAATAACCGTACACTGCTCCTTTCCATTTAGCTTTGGTTCTTTTGTTTTATTGGGTAAGGCTCTTGGAAGTATGTTCTGAATCTCCTTTGCCAACTGGCCCACTTGCATTTCTAAGTTTCTTAGAGCCATACCATTTCTTGTTATATACTCTTTCATTATTTCTACCATGATGGGACTTTTTTTAGTAGGCTTCACAGAAGGTTAGGCTTGAGGCTACTGTCGCAACACTTGTGGGAATCTAGGTGGGTTGCTCTTGTTTGTTACTACATGTACTTGTGATGTTGTTAGGTTTTGACCATGCAAAATTTGGGTGCGATCTCCATCCAGGGTTGTAAATATTGGAATAGGGATTCCAATGCTTTTGTGTTGGGTTTTATGTCCTAAAACTCATGGTATGTAAGTAATAAGCTTATTCTAAAATTCAATAAAGTTATTATTGAAGTTTGATTCAATAAAATTGTTATTGAATTTATGAATTGCTTATTTCGTTTTAAAAATAAATCCAATAAACTAAAAGATCTATGACTATTATATGAGTACTTGAACTTTATGTGGAGACATAAAAGTGGATCAAGTTTGAGTAAATGGTAAAAATGATCTATAGTATACAAATAAGGTTGGGTGCCTTATTCTGGTAATACTATTAGATACGGCCCACTCTGTAGTTGTTACAAAGAATTGTAAAGTGCTACAAACGAGGTGATCCTGATTCGTTCATGTGGTTATGTCCTTTACAATGAGTTTGCATAAGATCGGACCAAGAAATAAATCACTCTTACTTTATAACGTTGTTTACTGTTGAAGACTGACTATTTCATAGCGTGACCTAGGTAACTTAACCTTAATCTTGAGCTAACTATGAACTCCTGTTTATTCGGGATTATTCTTTGATCTGCATAGGTGAGAGTAGTCCAACAACAATGCTTAATAAGCCTCCCATTTTGGGGATAAGGCCGAGTAGATAGCTGGGGACAAAGGGTGCAAAATGGAATTCATGCCTATCCGATTTAAGGATAAGGAAGGTTGTTCTCTTAAGTGTTGAATCTAGGTCTTGAATAAGGGACCCCACCATCTCATTGGCCCAAGAGGGATCTGGTTTAGTAATTAGATCACAAACCAATTGTTCAAATTCAAATTATGGTTTGAATAATTATATTTGATATAATTAATTAATGTTTAATTTATTGAAATTAAATTAAATTGGAGAGTTTATATTGAATTATTATATAATTATATTTGATATAAATATTGATTTAAATATTAATTACATAAATATGATTCATGTTTAAAATTAGGTATGTGATGAATTTAATTTTTATTATTAAATTACTATTTAATTAATTAAAATTTTTTAATTAATTAAATCAAAATTAATTTTCATTAGAAATTGAAATATTGGTTTTGATTTTAATTAATTAATTTTGAATTAATTAAAATTAAAGATTGAAAATGGAAATTGAAATTTTTAAAATTTGTAGTGGACTTTTCAACATTTTGGTGAAATAAGAAGGTGTTTCTCCTAAATTCACACACATTGCTCATTACTTCCATGCATTTGAAGTGGCATCAGCTGGTCTCTTGAGTGCCTGCATGAAAAATAATGATAAAACTCTTCAATTTTGAGATTGAAAGAATTTCAAGGCTGAAAATTAGTTTTCACAGAAACGATTTTCCCTCTCTTCAAACCCACACCAAAACCTTCACAAATTCAACCCAATTGTGAGTTTCACCACTTAAATTCAAGGCTGAGAATAGTAGAGAAGATCTCTTGGTGGTCACGACTTTAATGGAAGAAGATTGTAGCTTAAATTCAATACCCTATGAACATGCTTATTTTGATGTCAAAATTAAGAAATTAGAATGTTTATTTTGATGTCAAAATTAAGAAATTAGAATGCTTAATGAACATGCTTATTTTGATGTCAAAATTAAGAAATTAGAATGCTTAGTTATCTTATTTTCTTCCGCTGCATCTTTCTGTAAAAGGAATTGAAAATCAAGATTAGGAATGATATAATCTGAAGACTGAAGTCCTAGCCCGACTATGCTATTTCACTCCTATAAATAAATGCCCATCACTCATCTCCCAACTCAGTTCAATTCATTCCAATGACTTGTCATAAAATTAACTTTTGATTTCTAAATATATTTTCATATTAAATTTAAATTTGAAAATGGATTGCTATATTTAATTTAGATATGAAACGTTTTCCTATTCAATTTAGATATGAAACATTTTTGTATTTAATTAATATCTAAAACATTTTTGTATTTAACTAAGATCTGAAACGTTTTTATATTTAACTAAGATCTGAAACGTTTTTATATTTAATTAAGACCTGAAATATTTTCTACATTTAATTTAGAAAAAGCTTTAGTTGGATTCTTATAAAAAGAACCATGGTTGTTTTAGCCCTCAAGGTGAGATTTGAGTTTGACATGATATTCCTCTCTATTAGAAATGATTTAATTCTTAGCCAAGTTTTCACCGGCTATTTAGCATGCACTGATTTTGCTTTCAAGGAAGTGGTATATCCATGGCACAATGGTGGATGTTTGAATCCTACAATTTAAAAGCAAAATTCAATTTCTACCAAATGTCGATAAACAACGAATTGTGAAGGAGTTGGCATCTTGATATTCAATTAATGAAAAATTGAGAAAACGAATCTGAACGAGGTGAACGGCGATGAGTGGCAGAGATCTCGGCGAAACTGAGATATTGCAATTGGATCTAAACTATGGTGAGCGGTAGATTTTGTACCGTGGAAAATTGATCAGGAAGAGAGATCCACGAGTGAAGCTACCCATGTCGATAGATTTGGTGCCAGTGGAGGAAGACCAGCGGCAGGTTTGGTCAATAGAGTCGGTAGAAAAACGGCAGATCAGGTCAAGTCTTATTTATTTATTTTTGGCTGAAGCCAACTCACGAATCTCCACTTTCAATTTATAATGAAATTAGTTTACGAGATGAAGCCAACGTTCTGCGATTACAAAAGAACCAGTCGCTATGTTGCTTGGAAATGTTGTCCATCGATCAAGAAGCTATCGTTGGGTGATTTTAATATCATTCTCGTGGATATGTTCTGATGCAAAATGAATTAGGCCCAACATCACGTCTAAAATGGTTTCATTGACCAAGACTTTAGAAGAAGCAATTGGCAGTCGTCTGGTATGTACACTTTAAATCCACTTTACTCTAATTTAAAACATCAACATCAAGTGTTGTTTGATGGAAGACATCAAGGTCTAGACTTAGAATTTGATTTTGTGTTATGTGTTGCCTTTAGTAAGGGTTGATCTAAAATTAGGAGAGAAGTAATATTTAATAAGATTGAAAAAGGTTAAATATCTCAAAGTAAAATCAGTTCTAGATTTGTTCATCTATTTCTGGAAGAAATCGTGAGAGATATTATATTCAATATCTAAAGATTTGCCAATATGGTTCATTGATTCAAATCTTATGTCTGCAACGTAAATAATTTCAAATCAAGTTGAAAAGTAGAAGTTGATTGTGCATTCTCAAAAGTATGTCATGATATGATCTATAGTTGAACTCTGTCAGATTGGCTGTGTGTCCTAGTGAAGAGGAGCTAGCCTAGACAAGAGTTTGACAAATGAATTACTATTTGAGGGGAGACTTGGTGATCCTTTGTTCGAGGGGAGAAATGTTGGAAATGCGACCAAAGTATCACATTGGTTAGAAAAGGAGATCATAATCACATTTAGTAAATAAGGAGATGACCATGGATAATATATAATTTCAATTTATTAAAAGTCCGCATGTCTAGGATCTTGAAAAGATAAAAGTAAGATTGATGGTTTATTGTTGTTATGTGATTTAGCAACTTATGAAGAAACATTATGAATTAAACATGGATATAGTAGAATTTTTTAAAGGAAATAAACCACTTAAGTTTAAATGGATCTTCAAATATTTTGATGCATATTCTTATATGACTAAAATATTTGAAATATCTATTATAAAGCTCTGATAGTATTTATATAATACATGACATGGATATAAAGAAGTCATTTACTCAAGTTATTTGAGCTAATTATGTGAATATTTGTAAATATCCTTTGATACATGTATTTATGCAAATTTATTTGAGCTAATGGTGTGATATACCGATCTTTGGTACAAACATAGACGTAAGTAATGATACTAAGTTCTTTATATCCTCACAATTTGAAATGTAAGATTTAGGTGAAGGTGATGTGATACTTAGTGTTAAGATAAAGCAAACAAAAAATGGTTTTTCTTTATATTAATCACACATTGAAAAATGCTCCTGTAAGAATACCTTATGATACTAGTATGGGTCCTAAGAAAAATAAGGAAGGTGTGTGTTTTGATCTGAATATGCAAAAATTATAAGAAGTGTTATGTTTTTTTATGAACTATACTAAACCTATTATTGTATATGTTCTGAGAAAATGAATAGATATACGCATAAAGATCATTTAATTGCTCTTCGTATGTTGTGATTGCATATTTTGTTAGAATGGTAGTGTATGCAAATTGAGTAACATAGAATGATGAAGTAAGCTTTACTAGAGGATATGTGTTCTTATTGGGTAGAGAAGCTACTCCATGGAAGCGTGAATTTATTGCTCTGGAATTAGTAGGACATTAGTTTGAGTGGCTTAAAAGCCAACTGGGAGATGCACCATTGTGGGGGACATTAATATGAGTGGCTTAAAAACCTATGTGGAGATGTACCGGACATTAGTATGAGTGGCTTAAAAGCCAACTAGGAGATGCACCATTGTGGGGGACATCAGTATGAGTGGCTTAGAAGCCTACTGAAAGATGTACCATTATGGGAGGGCATTGTACCTATCTATTTGCATTGTGTACCATTCTTTTAGGCATGGAGCTGTGAACAAATTATGAAAGTAGGATTATTTCATTGTAAAGTTTGAGAGGAATTTTGCAGATCCTCTCACTAAAGACATAACAAGGAGAGTAATTTCAGAATTTTTAACAAGTATGAGACTCCAACCATTATAGTGGTCCATAACCCTTTATCTAAGTTGTCTATTGTGATAGACTTGATGGTCCATGGCCCTTTATCTAGATCGTCTAGGTTGTCTATTACGATAGACTTGGTGGTCCATAGCTTTTCATTTGGGTGGTCCTAGTACGGACTTGATGGACAAAACTAAAATATTTAAAAATTCCATAGCCCTTCCTTTGGGTGGTCCTAGCATGGACTTGATGGATAATGATAAAATTTTCATAGCTCAATTTTTGAATGGTTTGTCTTTGACAGGCTTGATGGAGTTGGTCTCCTGGTATGGATTATATATGTCATAGCTCAGTTTTGAGCGGTCTATTGTGATAGACTTGATGAAGTAATTAATGTGATTGTGAAGGTATGACCGCTTACTAAGGAAAATTTTAAGGGTATTTTTCTAGAGTTTTCACGTTGATTTGAGATTCTATGTGCATGGCCTTAAATAACACGCTCTTATCATGGAATCGATGGGAATTAAAGGAGTAAAACGTGTTGTGTGGGTCTCAACCATAGTTATTGAAAATTCAAGAGGTAACTCACTCTCTCTAATCAACTTGTTGCTCTACTTCACTATGCATTAGTTCAAATCGAAAGATGTTGAGGTTTAAGTTTATTCTCTTATATTTGCTCATATAAATTATTTATTGTTTTTTATTCTCAATCATTCGTGGGGGATTGATGGGAATGACTAGTTAATTAGTCATTTGCTGGAATGACTTGTCATAAAATTAGCCAAATATTTCTAGATGTATTTTCATATTTAATTTAAATTTGAAAACGGTTTTCTGTATTTAATTTAGATATGAATTTTTTTCCCTATTTAATTTAGATATGAAATGTTTTTGTATTTAATTAAGATCTGAAACGATTTTTTACATTTAATTTAGAAAAATGTTTTTCTTGGATTCTTATAAAAAGAACCATGGTTGTTTTAGTCTTCAAGGGTGAGATTTGAGTTTGGCATGATATTTCTCTTTATTAAAAATGAGTTAATTTTGAACAAAGTTTTCATTCAATTTTAATCCTTCTACGATGAGTACACATTTGAGAAGGGTGTTGTGTTATCTTTAGAAAGCAACCGACTTCTGGTGATTTAGCACTGAGTTCATGCCAATTTTGCTTTCAAGGCAATGGTATATCCACGGCACAAGGGTAAACATTTGAATCCTATAAGTTTCTTCCAAAAATAAAACACCATGCTTGCTTTCGCATGAAGAAATGCTAAATTAATTTTACTCCAAAAATTAATTTCCATTATATGCCATCACTTATAAGGAAAGACACCAAAAATAATTAATTCTCTTTCCTTACGTATTTTATTTTTTTACCTTAAGTGGTTTTATCCTTTGGTGCACCAATTTTCTTTCATGGTTGTATATAAGAAATTGTTCTAAAAATGTACAGAACACATATGAAAATATACAATCAGTTTCTACTTTTCAACTTGATTTGAAATTATTTACGTTGCAGACATAAGATTTGAACCAATGAACCATATTGGAAAATCTTTAGATATCTCTTGCAATCTAAAAATAGAGAATATAATATCTCTTACAGTAATGCGTCTAGATCTTCCAGATTAAACCAAATCTACATACCTCGAGAAGAAGACCTTCCACTTCTGAAAAGAAAGAACAACCCATGACTGAAACTGTCATTTCCATATCTATGTTGGAGGTTGCGGATATTATAATAGAGTTTTCACAATTTGTTACTCATATTTAACCAGAAAAAATTAAACAAAACCCACAAAAGAAAGAAGCCAGTTTCGATGCCGACACCGATGACTAGGACTATGAAACATAGGAAACAATGGAAGAAGAAGGCAAAATAGAGTAAATATTTGACGATTCTCGAGATGTCGGTGGCGATGAGAGATCTGATTGTGGAGATAGGTGGGTATGAAATTAGACTTGTGATTCAAAAATAACTTCAAGATATTGATTTAAATAAGAACCATGGGTACTTATCTCTGCCGATAAAGAAATTGTTGTTTGATTTTGCAACAGAGGATGAGAGAAAATTGTTGAGCGAAGTGGAAAACCAAAACAAGAAAAGATGAGGGTGGTGATTTTAGATGTTCTTGAAGAAAGAATGATTTGTTTGAAGAAGTGGAAGACTGGAAGTGGAGATGTATATTGTTTGACTACTAAATGGAATTTGTTGGGGGAGGAAATAGGATTGAAAAGTGGAGAACATATTCAACTTTGGAGCTTCACAAAAGAGATGAATTTGAGGCTTATTGTCTTTGCTTCGTGTGGTTAAGCTACTACGTTACTAATTTATCATAGAAAAGATTATGGACTAAAATTGATGATCAAAACTTAGTAGGGATCAAAATAAACATTTTTTTAATAGTTTAGGGACTAAAAGAAAATATGTTTGAAAGTTTAGAGACCAAAATAGAACGAGATTCAAAGTTTAGGGACCAAAATAAATAAAAACTTAAATGTATTCTTGTTACTTACTTTTCTGAAATATTTTATGGCTTTTTTTTTATTTTTTATTTTTTGATTTTTTGGGAAATTATGAATTTCATCCTTTTATATAAGGTTGTCAATTTTAGCTCTAATTAACTTTGTTAAAAATACCATTTGATCTCAAACATTGATGATAATAACAATTTAGTTTCTATACTTTCAAATTTATAACAATTTAGTCTCTAAACTTTCATAAATATCAATTTTGTCATTTTAGATTAGGATTTGTAACAATTTAGTTTCGGACTTCAAAAACTAAGATTAATGAAATTTCCTAGCTATTTAGATTGATAAACTAATTAAGGGTCAAGTTTTGTTCATAAATTATAAATACAGGTCTGCTTGGCAACTAATTTATTTTTTTGTTTTCTATTTTATTTCTTGGTTTTTTTAAAAACAAGTTTATTTGGTAATTAATTGAATTCTTTGTTTTTACAATTTTAAAAATGGTTTGGAAATTGTGAAGTAATTATGAAAGCGAAAAAAAAAAGTCTTTAATTTATAGGATATTTGTAATACATAGTAGAATAAAAGAAAAAATCTAAAAATATATTACATCTTTAAAATATTTACAAATATGGATGAGTTAACTAGTCAATCTTTGAATTTCTTTTTAATTTCTAATTTTGCTCTCCCTTATCTTATTTGATGTACACCTTCTCTTTGTTTAATCTTTTTATTTTCTTTCTTTTCTTCATCAGTATTTGCTTCTTCACTTTCTTTTATTTTATTTTATTCTTTTCTTTATCCGATCTTTGCTTCTTTCCTTTATTTTTTTTAGTTTCTTTCATTTTCTTCTTTTTTCCTTTCATTTTCTTTCCTTTATTTTTTTATTTTCTTTCATATCCTTTATTTTTTTATTTTTTGATTAGGAAATTAAAAAATATTCAAAAATTGACTAGTCAACTCATCCATATTTGCAAATATTTTAAAGATGTAATATATTTTTAGATTTTTTTTCTTATTCTACTATGTATTATAAATATCCTATAAATTAAAGATTTTTCTTTTTTTTCGCTTTCATAGTTACTTCACAATTTCCAAACCATTTTTTAAATTGTAAAAAATAAAAATTCAATTACTTACCAAACAAACTTGTTTTTTTTAAAAAAACCAAGAATAAAAATAGAAATCAAAAAAATAAATTGGTTGCCAAGCAGACTCGTATTTAAAATTTATGAACAAAACTTGACCCTTAATTAGTTTATCAATCTAAATGGGTAAGAAATTTCATTAATCTTAGTTTTTTAAGATATAAACTAAATTGTTACAAATCCTAATCTAAAATGACAAAATTTATATTTATTAAAGTTTAGAGACTAAATTGTTATAAATTTGAAAGTATAAAAACTAAATTGTTATTATCATTAAAGTTTGAGATCAAATGATATTTTTAACAAAGTTAATTAGAGCTAAAATTGGCAATCTTATAGATAAAGGATGAAATTCAAAATTTACCAAAAAGACACACACACACAAAAAAAAAAAAAAAAAAAAAGGAGAAAGAAAGAAAGAAAGTCATAAATATTTTAGAAAAGGAAGTAACAAGAATTTGCCTAGGAACACCAATTTGTGAAATGAAGAAAATAGGAACACCAATGAATGCATTTAAGTTTTTGCCTCACATATCTGTTTTGGTCCCTAAACTATTAAAAAAATATTTATTTGGTCTCTACGGCTAAGTCTTGATAATGTGTTTTAGTCCCTAATCTTTCCTATCTTACATCAAAATACGTAATAAATTAGCAACGAACTAACTTCACCATTGCGAAGCAAAGACGATAAGCCTCAAATTCATCATCTTTTCTAAAGTTCCAAAGTTGAATATGTTCTCCACTTTTCAGTCCCATTTCCTCCACCAACGAATTCCACTGTATTGTCAAACAGTACACATCTCCACTTCCAATCTTCCACTTCTTCAAACAAATCATTCTTTCTTCAAGAACATCATCTAAAATCACCACGTTTATCCCTTTCTTGTTTTGGTTTTCCACTTCACTCAACATCTTCCTCTCTTCCTTTGTTGCAAAATCAAATAACAGTTTCTTTATCGGTAGGGATAAACGTCCTTGGTTCTTGTTTAAATCAGTATCTTGAAGTTGTTTCTGAATCACCAGTCTAATTTCATACCCACCCATCTCCACAATTCGATCTCTGAGTGTTGCCGACATCTCTGGAATCGTCAGATACTTGCGCTGTTTTGCCTTCTTCTTCCTCTGTTTCCTATGTTTCTTAGTCCTAGTCATTGGTGTTGGTGTCGAAGCTGGCTTCTTTCTTTTGTGGGTTTTGTTAACTTTTTTCGGTTCAATATGAGTAATAGTTTGTGAAAACTCCTTAGAATATCTGCAACCTCCAATATAGACAGGGGAATGACAGTTTCATTCTTGGGTTGTTCTTTCTTTTTGGCTCTGGATGATCTTCTTCTTCAAGGTATGTAGATTTGTTTTAAATTTGGAAGATCTAGATGCATTATTGTTGTTATTTCTTGCACACAAAAAAACTAGAAATCGAAACGGAGTGAATTGAACTGAATAGGAGATGAATGATGGGCATTTATTTATAGGAGTGAATTGAACTGAGTAGGAGACGAGTCGGACTAATCTCAAACTCCAGATATGTCAGGAAACTAAAGGAATTTAATTTCTAACCTTGATTTTCAATTCCTTTTATGATTTTCTTTGTTACTTCCATAATTGCATTGAGTTTTTAATGAAATTAGATTTTAATCCAAATATTTATCTATATTCTTGTTTTGAAACAATTATCTTTTTATTAATTTTTGTTCTTTTTTATATCTATCTCTCCCTATCTCTTCAAAGTGGGAGAAGAAAAATGATTGGAAATGTATTTTCATTCCCTCTCTATATATAATTTTAAACTCCACGGTGGTATTTTGGTAATTGGTATGACTCATTTAAAAGGTAAAAAAAAACTTGAGTTTGAAAAAGTTGAACATATTCCGCTTTGGGGCCAAATTTTGAGTCATCTATTCAAATATTATCCTACGATAAATTCACTTCTTTTTTTTTTTTTTTAGTACTACAGTGATGCTTTACTTATTTCAACAACTTTCTAAAGTTTCAGAATAATTTGTTGCATTTTTTTTAAGTAGAAGAGTTGAATTCTTAGTCAAATTTTAAAAACAGAAATACATTTTTAATTTTCAAAATTTGATTTGATGTTTGAAAACATGGATAAAAAATAAATAAAAACAATAAATTTAGATGTGGTAGGGGTGTTTGTAAGTATAATTTTCAAAACAAAAACAAAAAACCAAGGTTTCATTTGGTAACCATTTCATTTTTTGTTTTTGGTTTTTAAATTTAGGCCTATTTTCTCCTCATTTCTTGCCACAATTTACATCTTTTCAAGTATAATGATTGAATTCTTAGTCAAATTCTAAAAACAAACAAATTTTCAAAAACTATATTTTTTTTGTTTTCAAAATTTGGCCTAGTTTTTTAAACCACGTGTAAAAAGTATATACATAAAAAAGAAATTTGGAAGTGGAAGTAATGTGTATAGACTTAACTCTCAAACACAAAAACTCAAAAACTAAATCATTACTAAATGAGGCCTAAATGATTACAAAATAAGCCTAGTTTTTTTAATTTTCAAAAAACCAAATGATTGTCAAACATGTTTAAGAAATTCAATTTCATATCTAAAAATTTGATTTCTTTTAAAAAGCTTAATAAATTCAACTCAAATACGTTTTTTTCCGATGTTTACACCTAAAAGTTTGATTAACATGAGGGTAAAATAGTAATAACAAAAATACTAATAATGTGATCTTTAAAAAGTTATCATATTTACAAATTTTTAGTAAAATTGCTATATATGAAAATATATAAACCCAGGAATTGCTCCAAGGAGATCTAATACTTTCCATGAAAATCGTGCACGTAGGTTAAACATTTAGGGGTGTTTGGATTGAGGAAATTGGGATGGAAATAAGGGGTGGGAATGGATATGAGATACACATCCAGTAAAGTTTTGAAACTTTAAGCATGAGAATAAGCTATTCACATGTATTCCTTATATCAAAGGATGATACCCATCAAAAGTGTGGGTTTTCTTGATGTTCACTCTTTCTCCTCTTTTAATACATAAATTTATTCTTTTATTTTATATTATTAAAATTAATTATTATATGAGTATTAAATTAATAACTTAGAAAATTATATTAAATTTTAAATTATAATATTTTGAATTCAACTAATCTAGATTGATTAATTAATTTTATAATAAACCATAAAAAACCGATGAAATAATACTATTAATTCATTAATAAATTATATATGTAGTTAATTAATTATCATTATAATTAATATTTTGTGAGATTATTTTCAAGTATAATTAGTTTATCATTGATTAATTATACTTCATTATTTTTAATCATAAAATGTTATACTTATTTTTTAAAACTGATTTTGATTGTTTTATTAATTAATACATCATATAATATAAATTCATCAATTTGATACATCAAATTATGTAATCAAGTAACTTTAATTATAAACAACTCATTTTACAAATATTTGTAATTAATAATTTAATCAATATTACTATTTGATAATTGATTAGTTAATTTTGCTCAAAACTTTGAATTGAATTTATTGCTTATCAATTAATCTATCAAAATTTTATGGAGGTCTCCATGATTAATTTTATAAATAAAATTCAAACCTAATTTGTTACCACAAAATTTCGATAACATTCACATGTACAACCAAACACAGTCCTCCTTAATTCCTAGCAATCTTATTCTCAAGCTTTTTTATTCCTAGGCATACTTAATTGTTGGGCATCTTTAAAACCTTGAACCCAACCGTCCCTTACTGGTGTTTAGAACATGAATTCAACTAGTATATATAACTTAGTCCATTTAGTAACTATTTAGGCACGATTTGATAATTTGTTTTTGAAAGTCAAGTCTATATACACTACTTCTATCCCGAATTTCTTCATTTGTTATCTATATTTTATCGATGATTTGAAAAATCAAGTCAAATTTTGAAAACTAAAAAAAGTAATTCTTAAAAACTTGTTTTATTTTTTTTTTATTTTTTCTGAATTTGACTTATAATTTAACCATTATACTTAAGAAAAACATAAATCATTGTAAAAAGGGGAAAATAAAATTAATTTTCAAAAACTAAAAACAAAAAACGAAATGGTTACCAAACGGGGCCTTAGTCATTTTTTTTTAAAAAAAAAATTTAAGTCTAGTTCTTCTCCATTTCTTACAATGATTTGCATCTTTCTTATCTACAATGGTTGAATTCCTAACCAAATTTCAAAAACAAAACAAATTTTTAGAAGCTACTTTTTTTTTTTTTTTTAATTTTCAAATATTGGGTTCGTTTTTTTAAACTGTTGACAAAAAGTAAATAACAAATGAAGAAATTTAGAGGTGAAAGTAGTGTCTATAGACTTAATTTTCAAAAACAAAACATAAAAAATAAAATGGTCCAACTTAAGACCAAAATAGGCTTAGAGAAAGGAGATTGGCTTGGACTAGCCGAGACCAAGTCTCACAAAACACTTAATAAAGCGATACTATATGCATGTCTCGACTCAAGGGATATCTAAGGTCCAAGTATGACTAAAAGAAGGTGCTTGGTCTCCCTAACCTAAAGGAACATCTATAAATTTTTTTATTTGACTTACTTGGGTTGGGACGTAAATTTATAACATTATGATTTATGATAGGTTAGTGGTCGACGACAGTGAGTGGCAGTGGTTTGTTGCCAGAGGTGGGTGACAGAATACATCATAGTATCCAATGGCCATCGATAGCATGGGGAAGTGGTCGCCGGTGGTTATTGTAGCAGGGACTATAGGAAGTGAAGGTAGTGTGATGTTATTTAGATCGCTTTTATATAATCCGACAATTTGGAAGGAGTTTTCAATAAAACCCAAAAAAAAAAAAAAAAAACACTTTTTCTTAACTACAATTTGAATTATTTCTTTAAATATATATTTTAAAAAGTTGTTTTCCAATGGTTATCAAACACGACATATTTTTTGAATGATCAGCCTTTGGACTTGATGATCTTTTTGGATGATCGACATTTAGGCTTAATGATCTTCTTCGATAATCGACCTTTGGGCTTAATGATCAATTTGTGGACTCGTTGATCTTTTTAGATGATCAACCTTAGGCTTGTTTGTCGATTTTGGGCTTGTTGATCTAGATCGACCTTTGGCTTGTTGATTGACTTGGATCAGCCTCTGGCTTGTTGATCAACTTGGATCGGCCTCCGACTTGTTGATATGATTGGATTAAATCGGTCTCTGGCATGTTGATTAGCATGGATTAGCTTTTGGCTTGTTGCTTGTTTGGATTGGTCTCCAGCTTGTTGATCGACTTGAATTGACATCTAACTTGTTGATTAGCTTGGATTGGTCTCTAGCTTGTTGATTAGCTTAGATTGGCCTCTACATGTTGATCGTTTGGATTGGCCTTTGGCTTGTTGATTAGCTTGGATCGGCCTCTGGCATGTTGATTCTTTGGATCGGCCTTTGACTTGTTGATTAGCTGGGACCGTCCTCTGACTTGTTGATCGACTTGAATCGGCCTCTGGCTTGTTGATATGCTTGGATCATCCTTTAGCTTGTTGATCGACTTATGAGCTTTTTCTTGAGTTTAAAGAGACTGAATCTCTAGCTTATAAGTTGTGAAAAGATAATCAATTTGTTGAAGTCTTTTGGCCTTTGAATCTTCTAATAGTTTCATGCGAAAAATACCTTTTTGGTCCATAAGTTTTTAAGAATAGGCGCATTTGGTTCCCATATATCAAATTGGCTATTTTAATCCCTTGGTTTTCAAGAATAGATTTAAAAGGTCACTCAACTAATAAATTATATATTTTCTAATCTTTCCCACTTCTCTCTTCTCTTTCTCTATTGTCCATCTCCATGTCTAATCTATTTGTCTTTTTTTCAATTGAAAAAGATGATAAAATATGTTCACTTCTCTCCCTTCTTTCTCTTATCTAACTTATACTAGCAAACTTTCTAAATTCATTTTCATTTTCAGTTATATTCCAAACATAAAATTTCTAATACATTTAAATCATTATGTCTAAAACTTTCTTAACTTCAAATGGAGGTTAATCCAAATGGGTTGAATCTAAACAAAAATATAGAAATAAGATTAGAGTGAAAAAAAAAAGAAGATAAAAAGATAAAAAATCAATTAGCCGCACTGCAGTCTTCCCGCTAGTTAATGGAGATGGAGAGAAGAGAGAAAAAAAGAAAAGGAAGAAAGATGAGAAAGAGAAGTGAACAAATTTTATCATCTTCCTCCACTGAAGAAATGATCGACAAAGAGACATGGAGATGGAGAAGAGGGAAAGAGAGAAGAAGAAAAAGAAAGAGGAAAGAGAGAGGAGAGAGAGAAGTGGGTAAGATTAAAAAATATAATTTTTTTTCAAGTCATCTGGCCACATCATATTTTTAATTGATTATATGTTTAAATATAATAAAGTTGAGGGACCTTTTAAACTTATTCTTGAAAACTCAATGATTAAGCCAATTTAAAATATTAGGGACCAAACACAGCTATTCTTAAAAATTCGAGGGCCAAAAAGTTATTTTTCCCTAGTTTCATTCTTCAGTTCTTCAACTTGAGACCTTCCATCTTCAAACCTTGAGAAGCTTAAGTCTTGAGAGGTTCAAAGCTTTAGTCTTCAAAGCTTTCCATCTTCCCCAAAATGAAGGGGTAAGGTCTCAATCTATAGGGTCTTATATGGGCTTGAGCTCAACTGCTTTTGGGCCCAAATATTGAACTTGGGCTAAAGTTGGGTTTGAACCTAATCTATTATGTAGCCCAAATTTCCTTCATGAACTTGAATTGAGTTGGATCCGAACAACTTTAATTACTTGGTCCAGTTTGATTTATAATTATCATAATGGACTTGGACTTTCATTGTGATGACTTACAACTTATGATAAGCCAAAACTTCTCATTCAACATATGCTTTTCTTATTGCAAATTTGTTTCTTTTAACGTTAACTTTGAACTTGAACTAATTGTTTGACTCATTTGATAATCATTTGGTTTCTTTAAAATTAAGTTTATAAATTTTACTTTTAGTAATCAATTTATTTGTTTTATTACTTACTTTTTAAGAGTATTTTTTTAAAAAAAAATTGAAACTCTACAAAAGTAATTTTAACGATTTATATTATTTTTTTTTAGAATTTAGGAATTTAAATGTTTAGTAAAGGAAAAGGAATATGAGTGCCCGAAATAATAATAATAGTAGCAGCAGCCTCATTTGAATTACTTTTCCTTGGTTGCACATTCGTAATAATTAAGTGTGTTTTATTTTATTTATTTTACCATCAAGGTAAATCATAAACAATCAATTGTATTAGTTTTAGAGAAATATTTAATGTCTCCTGAGCCACATTCATATTCGTGCAACCCACCAAAATACCTAATCATAAGATATTACGTAGGAAGCTTTTATTTTCTTAAAAATATATAATTTTTAATATTTTTTTCTTTGTAATTGAAGGAGATGCATGAAAATGCGACACACTAGAGAGTAGAATCTAGACTACATTTTTTTTATAAACGAAAATCGTTTTAATTTATTATTGTTGTTGTTGAATATTTTTTAAAACTAGGTTAAATGCATACAAAATGTATAACTTGAAATATGATCTCTCTATAATCTACTAAAAAGGAATGGACTTGGACACCCACCCAGCCCCAACTGGCAACTATCATTTTACCCAAGAGAACTAAAGATTGATGGGCCTTACTTTCTCCAGTTTAAGTCTACATTGGGTTCATTATTGGGAAATAAATACATATGGGCTCTATGTATAACCATTTGGTCCATTTCCATATTAGTGCTGTTCATTCGAGAGCTTTTTACTTAATCAACAATTATATATATAATTCTTTTATAAGATAACTTAAATAAATAGGCCAATTATATAATTGTCTAAACTCTCATTTCTCTTACAAGATTGTTTTACACAAAAATCTAGTTCAATTTACTTCTCGTGGTTATGAACTTCCCAAAATGGTATTCATTGTGAAGACAATAATCGACAAGAAATTTTGAACGAGAAAACAAGATATAGTTAATATATATAATAAAATATATTTGATATATATTTGAAGTTTCTAGAAATAACTCAAATCTAGGACATTTATAAAATATATGGTGTATAAATCATCTTTCGTGTATAAAAAAAAACTCTTTTTTTTATTACAATAATTACAGGATGGAGGATTGAGTATCCACTCTCAAGAGAGATACATGTCAATTATCACTAATATAAATTTACTTTGACAATTATAGATTCATTTAAAGTTAGACTCGACTAGTTTCAATATAAGGTAAAACATTTGATGTTTACCTTCACCTTGTTTTTTTTTTTTTTTTTAATTTTTAGAAAAAAGAATACCTCATTTTCTTTATAATGCTACATGAACTAAAGGCTTATGGTCTGTTTGGATTGATTTTCTAAATGTTTATAAATATTTTTTTTGTACTTATAAATACTTATTTAAACACTTAGAAAGTTAATCTAAACAGACCTTACATTTGTCCAAATTAACCAATTTGGATAACCAATTAGAAAGTGGAGACTACCACATCTAATTATATTCTTTAGCACTAGTGCCCATTTTGCCACTACAAGAAATCTGGGCTTTGATGTAGGTTGAAAAAACTAAAAACGGATGTAAAATGTCGGTTTCTTAAAAAAAAAAAAAAAAGATAGTGGATCTTTAATGTCGGTTTTAAACTCATATTGTAAGTGTACCTATAACGTCAGTTTAAAACCGACATTATAGGTGACTCGCTCTTTTAAATCCCAATTTTTTTTTTTAATTTTCATTTTTTTGTTTCTCCCTTCCCCATTTTCATTTCCCTCTAACATTTTGTTTTCCTCTTTCCTAAATAAAGAATAAAATATAGTAAAAGAAAAAGAAAACAAAATCAAATCCTCTTCCTTGCTTTTGCACGCCGCACAACTCCCCATCCAATCATCTTCTTATTCTTCTTCGTCCAAGCCTTTAGCTGTTGCATGCTTTAGTTTGCCCAACCAATCGTTTTTCGAGTTATATCTGCCGCCATTAGTGCTGTTGACCAACACCCACAATGCTTCCTCAACTGCACGTTTGCTAGTCATGACCCTTGCTTCGATCGCCTCACCGTCCACCATCTAGTGTTGCCAACGAGCCTTCCCTCCTATTGAGCTCTCTCTCTAACCTATGGACTAGTAGTTTCGCGTCGCTTGACCTCCCGATATCTCTTCTTCTTCTTTCTCTCTCTCTCACTGATTCGTAGTCCACAAGCCAGATTTAGCTGTTGGAACATATAGATCCTTTACTCTTTTAAAAATGTTGGAAATTTTAATTTTGAAATATGCAAAATTAATGTGAAAATTTTTATGTTTTACTTTTGAAATGTAAGGTGGTTGGATGAGGATTCTTCTGTCTTCAAGTGGCTTTTGTTTTGTGGTCGGATTTGTTCTTTTAGCAAACTCAATATTTTTATTTGGATGTGTTTCTTTAACTTTTAGAGCTTTTATCAAGGCTAGAAAATTTGACACTGTCCTTGAAATTTTAGACCATATGGAACACTTGGGAACTAGCTTGGAACTCAACACAACAACTATGTTCTCATCGCTGTGCTCAGGAAAAACCAAGTGGAGGACAAGAAGGTATTGTTGTTGTTCCATGCTTTTAATGATGACTGGCGATAAGGTTCTACTATAACTAGTTGTGCTTATTTACCAAATGCACTTGCTTGTAATGAGATATTGGTTGCTCTCAAGAAATCAGACATGAGGTTGAGTTCAAAAAGGTTTTCGACAGGCTTAGAGAAATTAAAAACTTTGAGTTTAATATATGTAGTTATAATATATATATTCATGCTTTTGGATGTTGGGGCTACTTGGATACTTTCCTTTTCAAGAAATGAAGCAAAAATGCTTAGTTACGGAGTCTTTTGTGTACATATAATAGCCTTATTCACGTGCTCTATTCGGTAGGAAGGTTAAAGATGCACTTATTGTTAGGTTTTATGCCCTAAAGCTGGTACATAGTAGATGTATCAATTGACTGTCATCAATAACGGGTTATCGGTGTTAATTCAACAAATGTTATTGATTTTTTTGTATTATTTTTTTGTCTTGATTACCCTAAATCCAACTAATATTCAAGATTGACTTATGAGTCCTGAACTGTATGTGGAGACATATAAGGATCGATGTTCAAGAAAGAGCCTAAAGGGAATATAGTATAGTAATAGGGTAAGGTACCTTATTCTAGTGATACTATGGATACGACCCATTTTGTATTTGATACAAACACAATGACTCAACATGTTCATGTAGGTGACATGCGAGTGGAGGAATCCTATGCAATGAGTTTGCATAAGATTGGACCATAATAACCACTGGATGTAACGTCATTAACCAGTTTGGTTTCTTTTTCAATTGGATGACCTAGGCAACTTAGTCTTAATCCTGAGTGTAATATGAACTCTTGTTCACGAGATATTTTTCTTTGATTTGTACGGGTGATAGTGACTAGTTTGTCGACTAAATAAGCCTACCATTTTGAGGAAGAGACCGAGTGAGGAGCTGAGAACATAATAATACAAGATGAAATTCACTCTTTCTCAACTTAAGGGCAAGTAGATGAGTGTTCCCTCAAGTGGTGCTCTGGGACTTGAACAAAGGGTCCTATCCTCTCATTTGTCCGAGAGGGGTTTCTGTTTATTGGTTGGACCATAAATAGGTTGTTCATTAGAAAAGCACTGATACTTAAGGATACAAAGGTAACCCAAGGGTAAAACGATAATTTGACCCAGTTGATGTTATGGACACTCGTGAAGGACTAATGTTGTTGTTAGTTTATATCCGTGGACACAAAAAATATATCTGTAATGAAAAGAGTGCAGTTGTGGATCTTTAGTGCAGTGTACCCACAGTTAACGAATATTGATTAATTTGGTTAATGAGTTTAGCCAATTAATCTCATATCCTTGGAGCTTTTAATCTGCAGGTCCACCAAGTTCCCTTGTTCTCTCACTAAAGGATATTAAAGAGGAATGATTTGGATTGTTCAAATCAATTTGAGGAAATTATATATTAATGTGAATAATATGTAATGATTATGAATGTGATCTATAATTTAAATTAAATTGGAGAGAAATATTTGAATGAGATTCAAATATTTAATTAAAGTGAATTAGATTCATAAAGAATTAGTTAATTAAATTAATAAAGAGGTGATGCATATAAACATACGATGTTTATTTATGTTATTTAATATATACGTTAAATTGGATTTAATGTATAGATGGATATTTAATTAACGTGCTAATTAACTAAATAAATGTTATTTAATTAATTGAACACAATGATAAATTGGGAAAGACTTGAAGAAGGGTTACTTGGAGAAAGCGTTAACCCTTCTCCATATAAATTCTTCCTTATGGCCCTTTTAGAGGAAGAATTGATTTCCCTAGCCACCAAAACACAAATCCTCTCTTTACTCTCTAACAAAATTCTCTGTAACTTTTCCTCTTTCAATTAGTTGGATACCACCTATTCTTCTATTGGAATCCTCGAGAATAACAAGGCTATTCTCGTAGTTGTGTTCAAGTTCAATCGAGAAAAAGTTTGTGGCAAGATCGAGAAGATTTTTTTTGGAGCTCGAAAATCTTCAAAGGTAAGAATGGTTCTCTTTTAGTTTCCCTTCTTCAAAGCATGTTATTTCATATGTTTATCCTTCATATGTTCTATTTTAGAACACTGTTTTTGTTTCTTCAAAAATCGTTTTTCGAGATGCAAGTGTTCACACGCTTTTGCTAGGGATTCGATCCTTACAATTGGTATCAGAGCCTATTTATTGCATCTTCGTTCTTCGTATTTTTTAAACAAAAATAAATTTAGAGGTGAGTTTTTAAATCTGCATTTTGAATGACGGTTTGCAAGATTAGATGTTCTTAATTTTGGCACTTAGATTACTTTTAATGTGATTAAAATGTAAGGACTCGTTGTATCTTTTGGTAATTTATTTTTGGCTTTGAGTCTGTAAGTCCTTGTCAATAGAAAGAGCAAGTGTTGCTTAAGAGATTGGGAAAAACGGAGGTGTTCAGGGCAAGTTTGGAGCAGAAAACACAAAAAATAGAGGCATTCTGCCTTTCAGCATCGCAACGCTGCAATCGTAGCATTACAACGATGTGAGGCGAGGCGATATGCAAACTGATTCATAGCGTTGTGACGCTACTCCTCAGTATCGCGACGCTCTAAGTATGTGATGGACCCTGGCGACACACGTGAGAAGGAGGCTGCTGAAGGGCTGGTTTTTTTTACCTATTTTGTTTTGTTGTTAATTTTATGATTAATTAATTAAATTGATATAAAAGTTAGATTAATTTAATTAATTAATTTTGTTTTAAGGTGCCAAAATTGGTTACATTTTTGCTGTTTAAATTAATTTAATTATGCATTGGATGTATGTTTAGAATAATGTTTGAATTCATATTAAAATTGGTTAAATTAGTTATTCAATAGAGGGTCAGTGGGAGCTTAAGGTGCAAGATGTATTTATATGGGTAAAACGGTAATTTTGACCTAGTTGTAAAGACGAATGACCGGTGAAGGATCGACTTACTGATTATGGTCCAAATGGACAGAAATATATCTACAGTGAGGAGAGTGCAATTATCAAGCTATAATGGTGTGCCTTGATAGTTAACGAATAGTAATTAATTTGGTTTAAAGTGTTTAACTGATTAATTACAATTGAAGCTCATGATGTGTAGGTCCATTAAGTCTCTCTACTAGCTCATAAATTGGAATAACAATTTGAGTATTAATTGGATGAATTTTGAAATTAGGGTTATAAATTTGAAATGTTTAAATTCAATTTGTTAGGGTTTTCAATTGATTGTATTTAATACAATTAAAACTGTTTAATTTAGTTGAAATTAAACGAAATTGGAGAATAAATTAATATTTAAATTATTATTTAAATATGAAATTGAATCATATTGGTGGAATTAGTGTTTGATTGATTTTAAATTAAGATATTAAATTAATATTATTTTGATTAAAAGGTTTAATAAAAATAAAATGAGTTTTATATAAATTAATTTTGAATTAATTTGTAAAATTAATTTTAAATAAATTTTTTTATTTAAAATAAAAATAAAAAATCAAAATCAATTTTGAGAAATTGATTAAAAATCAAAGAGAAGATTGGAAAAATCCACTATCTCTTATAATGGTATACCACCAAATTGACTCCAAGCAGGAGCTGCCCTCCATGCAACCCTGTGTGTTTGCGTGAAATCAGTTTATAAAATGCAAAGGTAATGCTTGCTGGTGGTCTTGTTGATGTTTCAAGCTTAATCGTGGAGTATTACTGCTGAATTTGTCGATTAAGTCTTCAAAGGTAATGCTTGCTTCAAACCCTCTATGAATTTTTCTTGAATAACATGTTTAAAACTCAAATTAAGAGTAGTTAGAGTGCTTATTGATTCTGATTTCTTCTGTTGCTTGTTAGGTTACTCTTTCAATTGGTATCACAGCATGATATAAGCACTCAATTATCATTAATTTTGAGTTTGGTGGGTGAATTTCTAAGCATGTTTGAATATGTGGCTGATATGGTTTAAATTCAACTTTGGCATCGGAATTCTCTTTGATTTCCAAGCTAAATTTGTAATTGTCTCTTGTTTGATGAGCTTATATGTGTGTTCTAGAGTCTGTAAAATTTATTTGCAGTCATTAGAGTTCAAAATAGGCTGTAATTTGAAGATTGAAGCAAGCACGTTCGAGCAGAAAACTGGAGTTGAGCCTTCTGCCCAATAGCGTCACGACATTGTTCATCGAGCATTGAAACGCCACGGGCTCACTGATGAACAGCGTTGCAACGCTGGGATGCAGCGTCACGACGCTATTCATCCCAAAGGTTTTTGCTTTGCGTGCTGCCTGGCCGGTTCTTGGGTTGAAGAAACTGGCTTGACCGGTTCTCCTCGAAACTAGTCCGGTTCAAGTTCCTTTGGTGCCTTGGTGGTCCAGTTCAGAAGGTTCGGGTCTGGTTTAGGTCGGTTCAAGCTGTTCTTCCTCAAATTGAAGTTGTTCTTGAGTCATTATTGTAATAATTTAGCTTATTTGTTTGTTTAGAATGCCAAAGTTGAAATATATTAATGTTATTTAATTATTTTATGCATTTGATGTGTATTATTTTTTAATTAAACATTTTTGTGCATAAAGTATGCCATTTTAGATTTAAAATCCCACCATAGGTAAACATGCTACATGCATTATTGTATGTTATAATTAGTTATAATGTATGTTATAATTAGTCACAACATTTGTAACTATTCTACAAAGCAGTCGCATCCGTAGCATTACCAGGATAAGGCTTCCCTCCTATATCCATATACTACAAACCATTTTGGTTATCACTTAAGACATGATCCACCTGTATGTCTCCACATACATGCTTAAGTTACAAATGAAAACTAAGGATCTTGTTTATTGGTTTGTGGTAAAGCAATTAAAACATTCAATGTTCCATAGACAAAAGTGAAGAAAATATCATATATTATTACATCACAAGCATTTGTTCAAAACTGTGTTTACAAACTACAGGACCTAACGTGAGTTTAGTGCATCATTCCCAACAACTCCAAGTTCTTAAAATAGTTGTGGAAAGTTTCACCATGCATCAAAAAAGTAATCCATAAAAACCTTGATCGTTCTCTCCACTAAGTCAGAAAATATCACCATCATTGTCACACCCCGCCCCAGATCACCCTCTTAGCCTAGAGAAGGGCGTGACTACAGCAGTTATCAACCCTTAGGCTGACATTTACTACCTAAAAACTCTTGTGAAATAACTCTGATACCAAATACAAATTATATGCAACGGGATGGCTGTAGGCCCACAATTTATTAATTTCGAAACTTAATATGTTTAGAGTATTTACAACATTAGATTTACAAGTCTCAAAACCCACAAACCCTAGTCCCTATATGAACAATAGTAACATGTGTACAATATTAACAGTAACCACCTAGCAAACGGTTACAAGTCTTTTGGTCCTTTAGTGGCAGAGCAGATACTGAGCTGTCTTCAGAGAATTTGACCGCTACCTGGGGGAGGGGAAACAAAAACATTTGAAAACGGGGTGAGCTTACGCCAGTGAGTGACCGAGAAAACATAGTAAATTCTCATGCATAATTTCAGAAAATAGTTTTATCTGAAATATAAACTTTTGCAGCATAAATATTTTCCAAGCGTAATTATATAAAACTGTTTTAAACATAAAACAGTAAAATCATTTCTCAAATCAAAGTACTGTATAACTGGTAAAATAATCCCAACACCAACTGCTAGTCCAGAGAGAACCCTTTTGCTCAATCTCTGACTTTATTCACCTGTGGCCACATTAGGTACTACTGCTCAGATACCTTCTCCTTGTACTTCAGTATCGAGCTACTAGGATACCTTCTCCAACGTACTTCAGTATCTCGTTGGCTTGGTACCTTCTCAAACGTACTTCAGTACCAATAGATACCTTCTCCTTGTACTTCAGTATCTAGTTGGGTGGATGCCTTCTCCTTATACTTCGGCATCGCATTTTACCAAAATTATTTATAAACAACTTTTCTCTTTAAAGCATGTACAGTATAACACATATACAACATGGCTTTAAAGATGGTAACGCATGCTGGATAAAATCAACATATGTAAATAGTTTTTCAACAATAGGCATGCGTTCACAATACAATTCAGATCTTGCTTGGAAACCACTTTATAAAACTAGTAGGCATGAGAATTATTTTCGCAAACATGCTTTTTGTAAAATGTTTGTAATCAAAACAGTTTAAAAAAGTTTTAGTTCGAAAACATTTTAGCCACTCACCTCGAATTCTTAGGAACTTTTCACTCTAGTAGCTCCTCGGGTCCCTTTTTCACCCCTAGAATCCAGATTCAAATTACAACTTAGATTACTCATAGTTTCAAACCTTATTTAGAAATACTTCCTTCTACAAAACTATTCTAAAATATCTTAGGAATCTTACCCTAAATTTTCAGCTCAGAATTTCTCGTGATTTGGCCGAAATCTCAAAATATTCAAGACTGGCCCAGACTGATTCGACAGTCTGACCCTTCTGTATTCTTCTCAACCTCCAGCCCAGTTCCTTTGAGCCTTTTCCTCCAGCAGCCCTACTCTGAAAGCTAGACTTCCATAGCTTTCAGATGGCTTTGGAATCACTTAAAACGCACGGGTAGATTGGATGATCTTCTCGTCCAAAATTGACACATTCCTCTGAACCCTCACTGCCCTCTACTTTCTCTACGAAATTTATGATTTTTGTGTAATTTGAAAATGAAATCCCAACTCCCTATTTATAGGCATTCAAATTGCTCGTGGTATCGACAACACTGACTTGGCTGCATGGCCAAATGTTTAATCCTCCCTTTATCAACGTAAGCTGACTTCACCTTGGTTCAATGTGTTCTTCCCAAACGCATCCAACACAATTTCTTAGTGTTTAAGAATTTATCTTAATTGGACACCTAGATTTTAATTGACGTTTGCCCTTACGTCTTCAAGCTTTGTTTGTATTCAAATTAGGGTTTTTAAATGCATAATCCACCCCAATGCGTCCAAATACATCGGCCAGAAGCTTGCTCAACCGTTCAATGCATAGGCCAGGTGTGGGCATGACGTTCGAATGCAGCACCGGACAAGGCGTGGCTGACGCACGGCCTGCTCTCGCTCTCTCCACTCTCATTCTCTCCCACTTTCTCGCTCAAAATCTCGCTCTCTTTACTCTCGCTCTCTCCAACTTTCTCACTCAAAATCTCGCTTTCTCCCACTTTCTTGCTCAAACTGCTCTCTCCAATCTCGCTCTCTCCCATTCTCTCGCTGGTCTTGCTCTCTCCTAGTTTCTCTCCAACTTTCTCTCCAATCTCGCTCTCTCCCGTTTTCTCTCCAAATTTTCTCTCCACTCTCGCTCTCTCCAACTTTCTAGCTCAAAATCTTGCTCTCAATGATCTCGCTGATCTCACTCTCAACGATCTCGCTCTTAGCTACTGCGAACATTGTTTGTCTTCGTGCAATTCCTACACGATTGTGCCACTAGTCTCTTGCCTTCCAGTGCTTTATGCACAACACGCATTTCACATAAATTTTCCATACTTAGCCAATTTTTTCCAAATTTCCCAGACTCAATGTCCATATTTTTCTTTTCAAATCCCCATTCTTTATTCACCATTCCATAGTTACTTTCTCATCAACCTACTTATTATACAAATTTCATCATAATTTTACCAATTAAAGCTCAACTTAATTTATTTATGGAAAATCTATAACACTTAGAAATTTCCTTCCCCTTAACTTAGGATTTAACTTTCACTTAGTTAATTCCTTTTATCACTTGCTTAAGTAAGGAAAATAGAAATCCGGGTTTCACATTTACTTCCCCCTTAAGAAAATTTCGTCCTCAAAATTTAATCGAACTAACTCTGGTTTAAGGTTTCACAACAACCACTGTTGTAACCTTTCATAGTCTTGTCTATTACCACGCTTCTACTGCGCTACTCTGATATCAATTCCTTAGTTTGCCAATGATACCTCTCCTAGCTATCTCTAAGCTAGATGTTGAACCAAACTATCTACCACATAAACATTTGTATCTCAAATACTAAATGAGAATAACTTAAATTCACACTTACCTTCCTGGGTAGATTTTTAGGTATGCATATTCTACCCTCCTTTAGTAGCACTTGATCAGCTCTTAATTGATAGCCCATCCTCAATTCTTTATCTACTTCTTCAGATAACTTCTGAAGATCAGAATCCTTTAACTGCTCACGTAGAATATTTTCTACGAGCGTAAGACGTACTTGAAATGAAGCTAGTAACCCTCCTGTTTGACCGATTGATAATACTGCCCTAGCATTATACAACTCATGAATCAGTGTACCTTTCACTAAATTAACACTAGCTTTAGCTGATCTAGTTTTCCGACTTAAAGCATCAGCTACCACATTTGCTTTATCTAGGTGATAGTCAATTGTACAGTCATAGTCTTTGAGCAACTCGAGCCATCTTCTCTGTCTCAAGTTTAGTTCCTTCTGATCAAAGATATGCTTTAGGCTCTTATGATCCGTAAATATATGACAACGCTCACCAACCAGGTAATGTCTCCATAACTTCAGAGCTAACACAATTGCTGCTAATTCTAAGTCGTGTGTAGGGTAATTACATTCATGCTTCTTTCACTGTCGCGAAACATAGGCTACTACTTTTCCCTCCTGCATCAGCACACATCCTAATCCTTGTTGGGATGCATCACAATAAACTTCGAACCCCTTACCTGGTGTAGGTAGAGTTAATACTGGTGCTGATACTAACTTTTGTTTCAGCACTTGGAAACTATGCTCGCATTCTGGCGACCATTCAAACTTCGCATCTTTTCTGGTCAGGTTTGTCAATGGAATTGCTATTTTAGAGAAACCCTCCACAAATCTCCTATAATAACCTGCTAAACCCAAAAAACTGCGTACTTCGGTTACATTCAGAGGTCGTTCCCAATTAACTACTGCTTCTATCTTTTGGGAATCAACACTAACTTTGTCAGCTGAAACTATATGCCCAAGAAATATGACTTGATTTAACAAAAAATCACACTTACTCAATTTGGCATATAACTTCATTTCTCTTAAAGTATGTAATACCATCCTTAGATGTTCTTTGTGTTTTTCTGCACTACTGGAATACACTAGTATGTCATCTATGAATACTATCACAAACTGATCCAGATAAGAATGGAATATTCTATTCATCAAGTCCATAAATACCGCAGGAGCATTTGTCAATCCAAACGGCATTACTAGGAACTCAAAATGTCCATATCTAGTTCTGAATGCAGTTTTAGGAACATCTGTGACTTTCACCTTCAACTGGTGATAGCCTGACCTCAAATCTATCTTAGAGAACACCGTTGCTCCCTTTAACTGATCGAAGAGATCATCTATACGAGGCAATGGGTACTTATTCTTAATGGTCACTTTATTCAACTGTCTATAGTCTATGCATAATCTAAGAGTACCGTCTTTCTTCTTAACAACAAGATTGGTGCTCCCCAAGGCGATACACTAGGTCTAATGTACCCCTTATCCACAAGTTCCTATAATTGAACTTTTAACTATTTCAACTCCGTTAGGGCCATCCTATATGGTGCTTGGGATATAGGTGCAATACCAGGAATTAACTCAATAGTAAATTCTACTTCCCTATCAGGCGGTAAGCCTAGTAATTCTTCAGGGAACACATCTAAGAATTCTTGTACTACAGGTACATCCTCAGGTTTTAGTTTCTTATCTTAGGAAACTACTACAGATGCTAAATAAGCTTCACATCCTTTAGTCAACAGTTTTCTAGCTTTTATCGCTGATATTAAACTTCCTGGGAGTATTCTTTTACTTCCTACCAGAGTTATTTCTTTTTCACCGGGTTTCTTAAACACTATTTCTCTTCTAAAGCAATCCATAGTGGAATAGTGTTTACTTAGGAAATCCATACCTAAGATAACATCAAATTCTAGTAATTCTAATGTAATCAAGTCGACCCAAAAACATTGGTCTCCAAGAATTACTTCACAATTCCTATAATACTCATGTACCACTAGAGTATCTCCTACAGGCGTAGAGATAAATAATTCCTCATCCATACGTTCAGGTATTTTATCTATATGTAATGCACACATACTAGATATGAATGAGTGTGTAGCACCAGGATCAAATAATGCATAAGTGGATTGATTACATAAAGTTATCATACCAGTTACGACATCTGGAGCCTCTTCCGCTTCCTGGTGTATCATAGCATACATTCTACCTTGCTGCTGCTGCGGTTGCTGTTGGGGTCGTCCAGCTACCCCTTGCTGCTTAGCTACACCGGATCCCTCACCTCTAGTTCCGATCGTTCTAGGTTGGTTTACAGTCTAGGTAACTCCTCTTTGCTCATTCTGTGCTCCATGACCTACCTGAGGACAATCTCTTTTGAAATGTCCAGCTTGTCCGCACTGGAAACACACATTCCTATTACAATAACATAGTCCTGTATGATGCCTACCACAGTTTACATAAAGTGGTTTCCTCCCCGTACTAGCCACCGACCCACGACCTGATACTGATCTACCACTTTGTTTAGCTATAGGTCTGGACTTACTAGGCTTAGCTACTGCGAACATTGTTTGTCTTCGTGCAATTCCTACACGATTGTGCCACTAGTCACTTGCCTTCCAGTGCTTTATGCCCAACATGCATTTCACATAAATTTTCCATACTTAGCCAATTTTTCCCAAATTTTCCAAACTCAATGTCCATATTTTTCTTTTCAAATCCCCATTCTTTCTTCACCATTCCACACTAACTTTATCATCAACCTACTTATTATACAAATTTCATCACAATTTTACCAATTAAAGCTCAACTTAATTTATTCAAGGAAAATCTACTTAACACTTAGAAATTTCCTTCCCCTTAACTTAGGATTTAACTTTCACTTAGTTAATTCCTTTTATCACTTGCTTAAGTAAGGAAAATAGAAATCTGGGTTTCACAATCATGCATCGTTGAATGTTTGCTGGCGCATTGCATAACCCAAATGGCATGTGTCGAAAGGAAAACTTGCCACTAGGAGTGTACATAAATGCACTGAAAATCGATCCAACCAATCTAAATCTATCGAATTAAGGTTGGTCAGTCGGTTGTCGGTTTTCTTATAAAAAAAAATGTAAAATCGATCGACCGACAAACTTTTTAAATAAAAATTGAAAAATAAAAATAAAAGTAAGCTTATTACCACAAACCCAAGCCCAAGCCTAATTTTTCAGTACTGATTTATTATTTTTTTATGTTGCCTAATTTCCAAACTCATTACATAATTGATTTAAAATTTTCATAAAAAAAATTATTGATTTAAATTTGAAAAAGTTGCAAATTATGTTAACCTAATGATAGCTTTCAAAAAGAGCTATATTTTCTTTCTTAATTTTGGCACATTAATGGATTTATGTGTTAATCATCTTATTTTCTAGGTACCGAGCAATCAAGAGGTAAAATTAGCCATTTGATGAGAAACAGGGTTAATTTGAGGCAATTTGTAGGTGATTTGAGCATTCGGGCTTCAAAGGAGTAAAAATGACCAAATTGCCCCGATTAGAGCGTCGCGACGCTCGTTACATGCATAACCTCAATGCTCGTGCAACGTTGAGCGACAGAAGCTGAATATGTAGGGTAGCATCGCAATGCTACCCTTGGCATTGCAACGCTGTGATGATTAATACAATGCCAATGTTCGCGGGTGCGTGCATGTACACTTAATGCTTGAGGTCTAACTCGATAAGAGCATTGCAACGCAGTGCCTATTTTATAAAATTTTTCTTTCCGAATTTGGTTAAGGAAGAGGCTAATTTCATGGAGGCTGAGGTGGTGCTTCAATTTGCTTCTTCTCCCTTCAAATTTTAGCATCTTAGTTTAGGATTTACATATTTTTTTGTGGTTGTAAATGATAGATTGAACTTTTCTCTTCCTCTTGTCTAGGGGATGTTGAGTTAACTTCTATCTAATTTTTGGAGCAAGAACCCTATGTGTTTTTCTTGAGATTTCTGTTCTTTGGAGTTAATGCATACTGAATTTATGTTTTCTTGAATCTTGCTTGATTTTGATATATATTTGTGTGTTGGATTGATGGCCTTATCATAAATTGATGTCTTAGCTAGTTTATTTTAGGCTCATACGTTTCTCTAGTGTTTGTTTTGAAGGAAATCGAACACGAGAATTTCCATGAGCAGCAGAATAGATAATTCCAAATTACAATCATGTATGAACATTATAAATTATAGTCGTAAACAAAACAAACGGTTATGCATTCATTACAGAAATTACAGCATGAAAAGTACAAATGATTAAGAAGAGAAAAGCTACGAACATTTGTCGACTCGTCTTCACACTCCTTCTTGATCATGAATGCTCGAACACAACAACCTCGAACGCTCGAACAACACGACTGCTACACAGCACGAACACCTCGCACTCAAACTCAGCGATCGCCTTGGTCATGAACACTCCAGCAACACGAACGACCTCCACAAAACCACGACGGCATCAAATTGAGTATGACACCACCAAGAAGGTTACCTTAGTATTTTCAGTGTGAGAATCCAGAGGGTGGGCTCTGTGTGGACTTTGTATTAGGAAAAAGAATGGAGGAAATAACAATCGTGTACACGATTGGGCAAGTGGGAAATGGCTGAAACCTACCGTATAGGTTGATGCCCAATCATTTAGCAAAAGCTAGGCGATCGTCTAGCAAAAGCTAAGCGATCATTTAGCTCATCGTTTAGTTTTGTGTTTATCGTCTACAAACACTGCATGATCGTTTACCTTTTGGCAAGTTGTCGTTTAGTAAATCTGTATTTACTTGACAAGCTCCATGAGATTCTTCTACCGAGAGAGAAATGTCCAAAACAATTTTTGACAAAAACTTACTAAAATTAGGAAAACAAATTTTCTTTTATCTCACGGTTACCATGAACCACCAATAACCTCCCACTCAATTGGTTATTAGAGAAAAAGATTTAATTATCTAATAATTAGTATTATTATAAATATAAATGATAACCAACTTATCATACTATATTTATAAACCATAATTCTTTTTCTATTCCATGACACTTACTGTAAATCTCATTTACATTAATTCTCCACTAGATGTATCTCATACATCATACCAATCATATCTCATATAATAAAAAATACCTCTTGCCAATTTGAACATCTCAAATCAACACTAAGAACTGATCCTCAACAGAATCCATTGAGCTATCAAGGGGACCTTATGGACCTGTAGCTCGAAGCTCCAATAGTACATGAATAACTGACCAAACTCTTTAGTCACGAGATCCACAACTGTCAGGCACTAAAGACCGACAACTGAACTTTCCTTACCACATATATATTATGTGTCCATTTTAACCAATCAAAAGTGCGACAACCCTTCACAGATCGCTCCTAAGTACACCTGGGCCAATAACCGTTATGCCCCTGTAGTTACATCTAACTTCTTAAGTACCACTGATCCCTCTAATGAACATAAGTCATAGTTCTACTATGACTGAGTCCTCTCTTCCAAAGAGAAGTTGTGGCCTCTATGTTCAAGCCCCAGAATCAGCTCTTAAGGGAACAATCTCTCTACTTATCCCTATTTTGGGAAAGGAGTGAATTCCATCTTGTGGATTGAGTTCCTAGCTCCTAGATCAGACAAGTCCCTAAAAGGTAGGCATGTTGAGTTGGCAATCTGGCCACTCTCACCCATACTAATCAAAAGACCGCTCTTAAAGGCAGGAGTTCTCAAAAAACTCAGGATTAAGGTCATGTGACCTATGGTCGTTTAGGTGAGATGTAAGTCTCTAGTATCAACGACGTTATATACGGAGTTTAATCATCTCATGGTCCGGGTCTTATACAAACTCTTTTTATAGGACACCCCCGCTCGCACGTCTCCACATGAATGCCCAGGATCTACCATCTGTAGTAGTTTACAACAATTGCAAACCTCTACAAAGTGGGTTGTATCCGTAGTGTCACAAGGTTCAGGTATCCCACCTTAATCCTTATACTACAGACCATTTTAGGTTATCACTTAAGGCATGATCCACTTGTATATCACATATACATGCTTAAGTTCACCTAAGATAACCAAAGAGTTTTGTTTATTGGATATGAGTAAATGTGAGAATTAAATAACAATTATTTTATTCATCAAACAATGTGCATCTTTACAAAACAACGAGACTCCGGGAGAATTAGGACACCAAAGCCCACACGTTTACGCTTAAGATCACTCCGGTAGCAAATGGTTGAATGTGTATGCTAGGATTTGTAGTCTAATCTTGGGTCTTAGGATGCATGTTTGATCTAGGTTCAGGGATAAATCGGTTGATTGAGTTAGGGCTTCCCCATTAATTAATCAACACAATGGAATCCTAAAGCTTAATGCATATGTGCTTAGTCTTAATTGATCGCTATTAAACCCAATTAGGATTTAATGAATGTAGTTTAATTAGGACACTTTCTTGGTTCGGTCCTAGCTAGTTGTCCGCCTTAGTAGAGGCTAGCTTGGTCATGTCAAGTGAGTGTTGTGTAGGCATAAATCGATTGTATGTCCAATTAATGGATTTTGATGATTGAAATTACATAGGATCTCTTTTGCTCTCGAAACTAGATAATTCCTATCCTTAGTTTACATTTATCCGCTTTTATTTCAATTTCTTACACGTTTATCTCTTTCACACCAAACCCCCCTATTTACCACTCTAATAGGAAATTGGCTTAACGAAACAAGTCGCGCTTCCCTGCGAATCGACTCGGACTTATCACTATTCTTACATCTTTGTAGTGATAAAGTAGTTTGGTGTCATTATAAAATTTTTTTTGATTTGTGGCACTTTTCTGGAATTAAACGACACCACAAAAGAGCCACTATCACCTAACAATAACACTTCATCAATCCATATTCATCTTTCCTTTTCATTCATCTTGACTTTGCTTTAAAAAAAGGAGGGAAAAAAAGACCAAACCAACCGGCTCGATCAACAATCCAACGAATTTTACACACTTTTTTGGTTGATTTTCGATGCCGATTTTCTCCCAAAATCGACATCGATCAACTGATATTCACCCCTAAGTGCCATAGGAGCACATGAACGTGGTTTTCCTCTAATCCTCGAGCACTATCATGATCTGATTGTTCCGTGAATACCCGTCAAGGAAACAATAGTACTCTTTACCAGCTAACCAATCTAACATTTGATCTATCAAAAGCAACAAAAAGTGATCCTTCTTCGTGGCCTTGTTAAGCTTGTGGTAGTCCATGCAGACTCACCATCCTGTTACCATTTGTATCGGGATGAGCTTGTTTTTTTCATTTACCACTATGGTCATTCAGCCTTTTTTCGATATGCACTGTACTAGACTAACCCATCATTGTCGGAAATGGGATAAATCACTCCGATGTTTAGCCACTTGATGATTTCTTTGCGGACAACTTCTTTCATGTTTGGATTTAACCGCCTTTGACTATCAATTGAATTCCTTGCTTCTTCTTCTAGGTTAATTGGATGCATACAAAATGAAGGAAGGATTCCTCTGATGTCAACTATTGTCCAGCCAATCGCTTGCTTATGCTTACTTAGAATTTTCAGCAACAATTTTTCATCTTGTTCTGTTAGCTCAACAACAATGATTACTAGCAATGTGTTATCTTGACCTAGATATGCATATTTTAAATGTGCCGGCAGTGGCTTCAAGTCAAGCCTTGGTGGTTCAATTACCAACGGTTTGAGTGTTTTTGATATTTCACGGTCTGCTACTAGACATGCTATTCCTACTACTAGAGCAACCTACTATGTTGTTTCTTCAATTTCCTCTTATACTTCTTCCAACTCCTCTCGATGTGTAACGTCCCGCACATTTGAAAACAAAGCATCAATAGAATCAATGAAAGAACACTCATCCAAATCTCCTAGAAATTTTAGTGCACTTGACACATTAAACAAAATCTTTTGGTCATTGACCCGCATAGTCAATTCTCCCTTTTACACATCAATAACTCTCCCAATTACCTGATTCAAAGTCTAAATTTATAAAGTCCATAGGAAACACGAACTTGTCTACTTTTACTAAAACATTCTCAATCTTTCCCACTGGCTTAATGATGGATCTGTCAGCTAACTGCGACATCACCGTGGTTGGCTTCACTCCTCAATGCCAAATAGAGTGAAAATGGAGTAAGGTATCAAATTTATGTTTGCCCCCAGGTCATACAACACTCTACCTAGGCTCTGTCCTCCAATTGAGCAAGGAATAGTGAAGTTCTAAGGGTCTTTTAGCTTAGGAGGAATCTTTCTACTAATCATCATACTATAACATTCAGTTTACGCAACACTTTTAAATTCCGACAACTTTCATTTCTTAAAAAAAATATCTTTTAGAAACTTGATATAGTTTGACATCTCTTCCAGATCCTCAACTAAAGGATGTTGATATATAATTGCTTGAGTATATCCAAGAACTTCTTGAACTGCATGTCTTTGTTGGTCTTTTGTTTCTTGAACTGTCATTTCCATATCTATGTTGGAGGTTGCGGATATTATAATAGAGTTTTCACAATTTGTTACTCATATTTAACCAGAAAAAATTAAACAAAACCCACAAAAGAAAGAAGCCAGTTTTGATGCCGACACCGATGACTAGGACTAAGAAACATAGGAAACAATGGAAAAAGAAGGCAAAATAGAGTAAATATTTGACGATTCTCGAGATGTCGGTGGCGATGAGAGATCTGATTGTGGATATAGGTGGGTATGAAATTAGACTTGTGATTCAAAAATAACTTCAAGATATTGATTTAAATAAGAACCATGGGTACTTATCTCTGCCAATAAAGAAATTGTTGTTTGATTTTGCAATAGAGGATGAGAGAAAATTGTTGAGCGAAGTGGAAAACCAAAACAAGAAAAGATGAGGGTGGTGATTTTAGATGTTGTTCTTGAAGAAAGAATGATTTGTTTGAAGAAGTGGAAGATTGGAAGTGGAGATGTATATTGTTTGACTACTAAATGGAATTTGTTGGGGAGGAAATAGGATTGAAAAGTGGAGAACATATTCAACTTTGGAGCTTCACAAAAGATGATGAATTTGAGGCTTATTGTCTTTGCTTCGTGTGGTTAAGCTAGTACGTTACTAATTTATCATAGGAAAGATTATGGACTAAAATTGATGATCAAGACTTAGTAGGGATCAAAATAAACATTTTTTTAATAGTTTAGGGACTAAAAGCAAATATGTTTGAAAGTTTAGAGATCAAAATAGAACGAGATTCAAAGTTTAGGGACCAAAATAGATAAAAACTTAAATGTATTCTTGTTACTTACTTTTCTGAAATATTTTATGGCTTTTTTTTCTTTTTTTTTTTTTGAGTTTTTGGGAAATTATGAATTTCATCCTTTTATATAAGGTTGTCAATTTTAGCTCTAATTAACTTTGTTAAAAATACCATTTGATCTCAAACATTGATGATAATAACAATTTAGTTTCTATACTTTAAAATTTATAACAATTTAGTCTCTAAACTTTCATAAATATCAATTTTGTCATTTTTGATTAGGATTTGTAACAATTTAGTTTTGGTCTTCAAAAACTAAGATTAATGAAATTTCTTACCTATTTAGATTGATAAACTAATTAAGGGTCAAGTTTTGTTCATAAATTATAAATACAGGTCTGCTTGGCAACTAATTTATTTTTTTGTTTTCTATTTTATTTCTTAGTTTTTTTAAAAACAAGTTGGTTTGGTAATTAATTGAATTTTTTGTTTTTACAATTTAAAAAATGGTTTGGAAATTGTGAAGTAATTATGAAAGCGAAAAAAAGAAGTCTTTAATTTATAGGATATTTGTAATACATAGTAGAATAAGAGAAAAAATCTAAAAATATATTACATCTTTAAAATATTTGCAAATATGGATGAGTTAACTAGTCAATCTTTGAATTTCTTTTTAATTTCTAATTTTGCTCTCCCTTATCTTATTTGATGTACACCTTCTCTTTGTTTAATCTTTTTATTTTCTTTCTTTTCTTCATCAGTATTTGCTTCTTCACTTTCTTTTATTTTATTTTATTCTTTTCTTTATCCGATCTTTGCTTCTTTCCTTTATTTTTTTTAGTTTCTTTCATTTTCTTCCTTTTTCCTTTCATTTTCTTTCCTTTATTTTTTATTTTCTTTCATATCCTTTATTTTTTTATTTTTTGATTAGGAAATTAAAAAATATTCAAAAATTTACTAGTCAAGTCATCCATATTTGCAAATATTTTAAAGATGTAATATATTTTTAGATTTTTTTTTCTTATTCTACTATGTATTACAAATATCCTATAAATTAAAGATTTCCCTTTTTTTTCGCTTTCATAATTACTTCACAATTTCCAAACCATTTTTTAAATTGTAAAAACAAAAAATTCAATTACTTACCAAACAAACTTGTTTTTTTAAAAAAACCAAGAATAAAAATAGAAAACAAAAAAATAAATTGGTTGCCAAGCAGACTCGTATTTAAAATTTATGAACAAAACTTGACCCTTAATTAATTTATCAATCTAAATGGGTAAGAAATTTCATTAATCTTAGTTTTTTAAGATAGAAACTAAATTGTTACAAATCCTAATCTAAAATGACAAAATTTATATTTATTAAAGTTTAGAGACTAAATTGTTATAAATTTGAAAGTATAAAAACTAAATTGTTATTATCATTAAAGTTTGAGATCAAATGATATTTTTAACTTAAATGATATTTTTAACAAAGTTAATTAGAGCTAAAATTGGCAATCTTATAGATAAAGGATGAAATTCAAAATTTACCAAAAAGACACATACAAAAAAAAAAAAAAAGAGAGAGAGAGAAAGAAAGAAAGAAAGTCATAAATATTTTAGAAAAGGAAGTAACAAGAATTTGCCAATTTGTGAAATGAAGAAGATAGGAACACCAATGAATGCATTTAAGTTTTTGCCTCACATATCTGTTTTGGTCCCTAAACTATTAAAAAAATATTTATTTGGTCTCTACGGCTAAGTCTTGATAATGTGTTTTAGTCCCTAATCTTTCCTATCTTACATCAAAATACGTAATAAATTAGCAACGAACTAACTTCACCATTGCGAAGCAAAGACGATAAGCCTCAAATTCATCATCTTTTCTAAAGTTCCAAAGTTGAATATGCTCTCCACTTTTCAGTCCCATTTCCTCCACCAACGAATTCCACTGTGTCGTCAAACAGTACACATCTCCACTTCCAATCTTCCACTTCTTCAAACAAATCATTCTTTCTTCAAGAACATCATCTAAAATCACCACGTTTATCCCTTTCTTGTTTTGGTTTTCCACTTCACTCAACATCTTCCTCTCTTTCTCTGTTGCAAAATCAAATAACAGTTTCTTTATCAGTAGGGATAAACGTCCTTGGTTCTTGTTTAAATCAGTATCTTGAAGTTGTTTCTGAATCACCAGTCTAATTTCATACCCACCCATCTCACGATTCGATCTCTGAGTGTTGCCGACTTCTCAGGAATCGTCAGATACTTGCGCTGTAATGCCTTATTCTTCCTCTGTTTCCTATGTTTCTTAGTCCTAGTCATTGGTGTTGGCATCGAAGCTGGCTTCCTTCTTTTGTGGGTTTTGTTAACTTTTTTCGGTTCAATATGAGTAATAGTTTATGAAAACTCCATTAGAATATCTGCAACCTCCAACATAGACAGGGGAATGACAGTTTCATTCTTGGGTTGTTCTTTCTTTTTGGCTCTGGATGATCTTCTTCTTCGAGGTATGTAGATTTGTTTTAAATTTGGAAGATCTAGATGCATTATTGTTGTTATTTCTTGCACACAAAAAAACTAGAAATTGAAACAGAGTGAATTGAACTGAATAGGAGATGAATGATGGGTATTTATTTATAGGAGTGAATTGAACTGAGTAGGAGACGAGTGAGACTAATTTCAATCTCCAGATATGTCAGGAAACTAAAGAAATTTAATTTTTTTTTTTTATATCTATCTCTCCCAATCTCTTCAGAGTGGGAGAAGAAAAATGATTGGAAATGTATTTTCATTCCCTCTCTATATATAATTTTAAACTCCACGGTGGTATTTTGGTAATTGGTATGACTCATGTAAAAGGTAAAAAAAAAAAACTTGAGTTTGAAAAAGTTGAACATATTCCGCTTTGGGGCCAAATTTTGAGTCATCTATTCAAATATTATCCTACAATAAATTCACTTCTTTTTTTTTTTAGTACTGCAGTGATGCTTTACTTATTTCAACAACTTTCTAAAGTTTCAGAATAATTTGTTGCATTTTTTTTAAGTAGAAGAGTTGAATTCTTAGTCAAATTTAAAAAACAGAAATACATTTTTAATTTTCAAAATTTGACTTGATGTTTGAAAACATGGATAAAAAATAAATAAAAACAATAAATTTAGATGTGATAGGGGTGTTTGTAAGTATAATTTTCAAAACAAAAACAAAAAAACCAAAGTTTCATTTGGTAACCATTTCATTTTTTGTTTTTGGTTTTTAAATTTAGGCCTATTTTCTCCTCATTTCTTGCCACAATTTACATCTTTTCAAGTATAATGATTGAATTCTTAGTCAAATTCTAAAAACAAACAAATTTTCAAAAACTATATTTTTTTTGTTTTCAAAATTTGGCCTAGTTTTTTAAACCACGTGTAAAAAGTATATACATAAAAAAGAAATTTGGAAGTGGAAGTAATGTGTATAGACTTAACTCTCAAACACAAAAACTCAAAAACTAAATCATTACTAAATGAGGCCTAAATGATTACAAAATAAGCCTAGTTTTTTTAATTTTCAAAATTTAGCTTGGTTTTCGAAAACATTAATAAAAAGTAGATAACAAATCAAGAAATTTAGAAATGGAAGGAAGGTTTATAGGTTTGATATTTAAACATAAAAAACCAAATGATTGTCAAACATGTTTAAGAAATTCAATTTCATATCTAAAAATTTGATTTCTTTTAAAAAGCTTAATAAATTCAACTCAAATACGTTTTTTTCCGAACTTTACACCTAAAAGTTTGATTAACATGAGGGTAAAATAGTAATAACAAAAATACTAATAATGTGATCTTTAAAAAGTTATCATATTTGCAAATTTTTAGTAAAATTGCTATATATGAAAATATATAAACCCAGGAATTGCTCCAAGGAGATCTAATACTTTCCATGAAAATCGTGCACGTAGGTTAAACATTTTGGGGTGTTTGGATCGAGGAAATTGGGATGGAAATAAGGGGTGGGAATGGATATGAGATACACATCCAGTAAAGTTTTGAAATTTTAAGCATGAGAATAAGCTATTCACATGTATTCCTTATATCAAAGGATGATACCCATCAAAAGTGTGGGTTTTCTTGATGTTCACTCTTTCTCCTCTTTTAATACATAAATTTATTCTTTTATTTTATATTATTAAAATTAATTATTATATGAGTATTAAATTAATAACTTAGAAAATTATATTAAATTTTAAATTATAATATTTTGAATTCAACTAATCTAGATTGATTAATTAATTTTATAATAAACCATAAAAAACCGATGAAATAATACTATTAATTCATTAATAAATTATATATGTAGTTAATTAATTATCATTATAATTAATATTTTGTGAGATTATTTTCTAATAAGTATAATTAGTTTATCATTGATTAATTATACTTCATTATTTTTAATCATAAAATGTTATACTTATTTTTTAAAACTGATTTTGATTGTTTTATTAATTAATACATCATATAATATAAATTCATCAATTTGATACATCAAATTATGTAATCAAGTAACTTTAATTATAAACAACTCATTTTACAAATATTTGTAATTAATAATTTAATCAATATTACTATTTGATAATTGATTAGTCAATTTTGCTCAAAACTTTGAATTGAATTTATTGCTTATCAATTAATCTATCAAAATTTTATGGAGGTCTCCATGACTAATTTTATAAATAAAATTCAAACCTAATTTGTTACCACAAAATTTCGATAACATTCACATGTACAACCAAACACAGTCATCCTTAATTCCTAGCAATCTTATTCTCAAGCTTTTTTATTCCTAGGCATACTTAATTGTTGGGCATCTTTAAAACCTTGAACCCAACCGTCCCTTACTGGTGTTTAGAACATGAATTCAACTAGTATATATAACTTAGTCCATTTAGTAACTATTTAGGCACGATTTGATAATTTGTTTTTGAAAGTCAAGTCTATATACACTACTTCTATCCCGAATTTCTTCATTTGTTATCTATATTTTATCGATGATTTGAAAAATCAAGTCAAATTTTGAAAACTAAAAAAAAGTAATTCTTAAAAACTTGTTTTATTTATTTATTTTTTTCTGAATTTGACTTATAATTTAACCATTATACTTAAGAAAAACATAAATCATTGTAAAAAGGGGAAAATAAAATTAATTTTCAAAAACTAAAAACCAAAAACGAAATGGTTACCAAACGGGGCCTTAGTAATTTTTTTTTAAAAAAAATTTAAGTCTATTTCTTCTCCATTTCTTACAATGATTTGCATCTTTCTTATCTACAATGGTTGAATTCCTAACCAAATTTCAAAAACAAAACAAATTTTTAGAAGCTACTTTTTTTTTTTTTTTTAATTTTCAAATATTGGGTTCGTTTTTTTAAACTGTTGACAAAAAGTAAATAACAAATGAAGAAATTTAGAGGTGAAAGTAGTGTCTATAGACTTAATTTTCAAAAACAAAACATAAAAAATAAAATGGTCCAACTTAAGACCAAAATAGGCTTAGAGAAAGGAGATTGGCTTGGACTAGCCGAGACCAAGTCTCACAAAACACTTAATAAAGCGATACTATATGCATGTCTCGACTCAAGGGATATCTAAGGTCCAAGTATGACTAAAAGAAGGTGCTTGGTCTCCCTAACCTAAAGGAACATCTATAAATTTTTTTATTTGACTTACTTGGGTTGGGACGTAAATTTATAACATTATGATTTATGATAGGTTAGTGGTCGACGACAGTGAGTGGCAGTGGTTTGTTGCCAGAGGTGGGTGACAGAATACATCATAGTATCCAATGGCCATCGATAGCATGGGGAAGTGGTCGCCGGTGGTTATTGTAGCAGGGACTATAGGAAGTGAAGGTAGTGTGATGTTATTTAGATCGCTTTTATATAATCCGACAATTTGGAAGGAGTTTTCAATAAAACCCAAAAAAAAAAAAAAACACATTTTCTTAATTACAATTTGAATTATTTCTTTAAATATATATTTTAAAAAGTTGTTTTCCAATGGTTATCAAACACGACATATTTTATGAAAATAATTTTTTCAAATAAATTAAAAACACATGAAAATATCATCCAAAAATATCCTAAATGTCTCCAATGTCTTTGGGGAATTCTCTCAATTTTATTCTCTCGCTAGAATGCTCTTTGGGGTCTACTCTATGGATGATTTTTCTCTCCCATTCATATTAGGGGAAAAAGTTGTGTTGGATTAGGATGTTCACGTGAGATTTCGACAAAAGAAATTTAACTCATGGAAATGAATTTAATTTACTTGATTTGTAGTATAAGAGTCACAATCTCTAATTTTATCCTCGGATTCTTTTCCTCAAATACATAAACTTTAATCCTTAAGTTTGTCAATCTTCTTGAATGATCAGCCTTTGGACTTGATGATTTTTTTAGATGATCGACATTTAGGCTTAATGATCTTCTTAGATAATCGACCTTTGGGCTTAATGATCAACTTGTGCACTCGTTGATCTTTTTAGATGATCAACCTTAGGCTTGTTTGTCGATTTTGGGCTTGTTGATCTGGATCGACCTTTGGCTTGTTGATTGACTTTGATCAGCCTCTGGCTTGTTGATCGACTTGGATCGGCCTCCGACTTGTTGATATGATTGGATCAAATCGGTCTCTGGCATGTTGATTAGCATGGATCAGCTTTTGGCTTGTTGCTTGTTTGGATTGGTCTCCAGCTTGTTGATCGACTTGAATTGACATCTAACTTGTTGATTAGCTTGGATTGGCCTTTAGCTTGTTGATTAGCTTAGATTGGCCACTACATGTTGATCGTTTGGATTGGCCTTTGGCTTGTTGATTAGCTTGGATCGGCCTCTGGTATGTTGATTCTTTGGATCGGCCTTTGACTTGTTGATTAGCTGGGACCGTCCTCTGACTTGTTGATCGACTTGAATCGGCCTCTGACTTGTTGATCGACTTGAATCGGCCTCTGACTTGTTGATAATGCATGGATCATCCTTTAGCTTGTTGATCGACTTGTGAGCTTTTTCTTGAGTTTAAGGAGACTGAATCTCTAGCTTATAAGTTGTGAAAAGATAATCAATTTGTTGAAGTCTTTTGGCCTTTGAATCTTCTAATAGTTTCATGCGAAAAATACCTTTTTGGTCCATAAGTTTTTAAGAATAGGCGCATTTGGTTCCCAATATATCAAATTGGCTATTTTAATCCCTTGGTTTTCAAGAATAGATTTAAAAGGTCACTCAACTAATAAATTTGTTAAATTTAAACATATAGTTAATTAAAAATATGATGTGACAAGATGACTTGGAAAAATTATATATTTTCTAATCTTTCCCACTTCTCTCTTCTCTTTCTCTATTGTCCATCTCCATGTCTAATCTATTTGTCTTTTTTTCAATTGAAAAAGATGATAAAATATGTTCACTTCTCTCCCTTCTTTCTCTTATATAACTTATACTAGCAAATTTTCTAAATTCATTTTCATTTTCAGTTATATTCCAAACATAAAATTTCTAATACATTTAAATCATTATGTCTAAAGTTTCTTAACTTAAAATGGTGGTTAATCCAAATGGGTTGAATCTAAACAAAAATATAGAAATAAGATTAGAGTGAAAAAAAAAAGATAAAAAGATAAAAAATCAATTAGCCACACCGCAGTCTTCCCGCTAGTTAATGGAGATGGAGAGAAGAGAGAAAAAAAGAAAAGGAAGAAAGATGAGAGAGAGCAGTGAACAAATTTTATCATCTTCCTCCACTGAAGAAATGATCGACAAAGAGACATGGAGATGGAGAAGAGAGAAAGAGAGAAGAAGAAAAAGAAAGAGGAAAGTGAGAGGAGAGAGAGAAGTGGGTAAGATTAAAAAATATAATTTTTTTTTCAAGTCATCTTGTCACATCATATTTTTAATTGATTATATGTGTAAATATAATAAAGTTGAGGGACCTTTTAAACTTATTCTTGAAAACTCAATGATTAAGCTAATTTGAAACATTAGGGACCAAACACAGCTATTCTTAAAAATTCGAGGACCAAAAAATTATTTTTCCCTAGTTTCATTCTTCGGTTCTTCAACTTGAGACCTTCCATCTTCAAATCTTGAGAAGCTTAAGTCTTGAGAGGTTCAAAGCTTTAGTCTTCAAAGCTTTCCATCTTCCCCAAAATGAAGGGGTAAGGTCTCAATCTATAGCGTCTTATATGGGCTTGAGCTCAACTGCTTTTGGGCCCAAATATTGAACTTGGGCTAAAGTTGGGTTTGAACCTAATCTATTATGTAGTCCAAATTTCCTTCATGAACTTGAATTGAGTTGGATCCGAACGACTTTAATTACTTGGTCCAGTCTGATTTATAATTATCATAATGGACTTGGACTTTCATTGTGATGACTTACAACTTATGATAAGCCAAAACTTCTCATTCAACATATGCTTTTCTTATTGCAAATTTGTTTCTTTTAACGTTAACTTTGGACTTGAACTAATTGTTTGACTCATTTGATAATCATTTGGTTTCTTTAAAATTAAGTTTATAAATTTTACTTTTACTAATAAATTTATTTGTTTTATTACTTACTTTTTAAGAGTATTTTTTTAAAAAAAATTTGAAACTCTACAAAAGTAATTTTAACGATTTATATTATTTTCTTTAGAATTTAGGAATTTAAATGTTTAGTAAAGGAAAAAGAATATGAGTGCCTGAAATAATAATAATAGTAGTAGCAGCCTCATTTGAATTACTTTTCTTTGGTTGCACATTCGTAATAATTAAGTGTGTTTTATTTTATTTATTTTACCATCAAGGTAAATCATAAACAATCAATTGTATTATTTTTAGAGAAATATTTAATGCCTCCTGAGCCACATTCATATTTGTGCAGCCCACCAAAATACCTAATCATAAGATATTACGTAGGAAGCTTTTATTTTCTTAAAAATATATATTTTTTAATATTTTTTTCTTTGTAATTGAAGGAGAAGCATGAAAATGCGACACACTAGAGAGTAGAATCTAGACTACATTTTTTTTATAAACGAAAATCGTTTTAATTTATTATTGTTGTTGTTAAATATTTTTTAAAACTAGGTTAAATGCATACAAAATGTATAACTTGAAATATGATCTCTCTATAATCTACTAAAAAGGAATGGACTTGGACACCCACCCAGCCCCAACTGGCAACTATCATTTTACCCAAGAGAACTAAAGATTGATGGGCCTTACTTTCTCCAGTTTAAGTCTACATTGGGTTCATTCTTGGGAAATAAATACATATGGGCTCTATGTATAACCATTTGGTCCATTTCCATATTAGTGCTGTTCATTCACCTTGTATAACCATTTAGCTCTATGTATAACCATTTGGTCCATTTCCAATATAAGGTAAAACATTTTATGTTTACCTTCACCTTGTTTTTTTTTAATTATTTTTTTAATTTTTAGAAAAAAGAAATACCTCATTTTCTTTATAATGCTACATGAACTAAAGGCTTATGGTCTGTTTGGATTGATTTTCTAAATGTTTATAAATATTTTTTTTGTACTTATAAATACTTATTTAAACACTTAGAAAGTTAATCTAAACAGACTTTACATTTGTCCAAATTAACCAATTTGGATAACCAATTAGAAAATGGAGACTACCACATCTAATTATATTCTTTAGCACTAGTGCCCATTTTGCCACTACAAGAAATCTGGGCTTTGATGTAGGTTGAAAAAAAAAACGGATGTAAAATGTCGGTTTCTTAAAAAAAAAAAAAAAAAAAAAGATAGTGGATATTTAATGTCGGTTTTAAACTGACATTGTAAGTGTACCTATAACGTCAGTTTAAAACCAACATTATAGGTGACTCGCTCTTTTAAATCCCAAACAAATTTTTTAATTTTCATTTTTTTGTTTCTCCCTTCCCCATTTTCATTTCCCTCTAAAATTTTGTTTTCCTCTTTCCTAAATAAAGAATAAAATATAGTAAAAGAAAAAGAAAACAAAATCAAATCCTCTTCCTTGCTTTTGCACGCCGCACAACTCCCCATCCAATCATCTTCTTGTTCTTCTTCGTCCAAGCCTTTAGCTGTTGCACGCTTTAGTTTGCCCAACCAGTCGTTTTTCGAGTCATATCTGCCGCCATTAGTGCTGTTGACCAACACCCACAATGCTTCCTCAACTGCACGTTTGCTGGTCATGACCCTTGCTCCGATCGCCTCACCATCCACCATCTAGTGTTGCCAGCGAGCCTTCCCTCCTATTGAGCTCTCTCTCTAACCCATGGACTAGTAGTTCCACGTCGCTTGACCTCCCGATATCTCTTCTTCTTCTTTCTCTCTCTCTCTCACTGATTTGTAGTCCACAAGCCAGATTTAGCTGTTGGAACATATAGATCCTTTACTCATTTAAAAATGTTGGAAATTTTAATTTTGAAATATGCAAAATTAATGTGAAAATTTTTATGTTTTACTTTTGAAATGTAAGGTGGTTGGATGAGGATTCTTCTGTCTTCAAGTGGCTTTTGTGTTGTGGTCGGATTTGTTCTTTTAGCAAACTCAATATTTTTATTTGGATGTGTTTCTTTAACTTTTAGAGCTTTTATCAGGTCTAGAAAATTTGACATTGTCCTTGAAATTTTAGGCCATATGGAACACTTGGGAACTAGCTTTGAACTCAACACAACAACTATGTTCTCGTCACTGTGCTCATGAAAAACCAAGTGGAGGACAAGAAGGTATTGTTGCTGTTCCATGCTTTTAATAATGACTGGCGATAAGGTTCTACTACAACTAGTTGTGCTTATTTACCTAATGCACTTGCTTGTAATGAGACATGGTTGCTCTCAGGAAATCAGACATGAGGGTTGAGTTCAAAAAGGTTTTTGACAAGCTTAGAGAAATTAAGAACTTAGTTTAATGTATGTAGTTATAATATATGTATTCATGCTTTTGGATGTTGGGCTACTTGGATACTTTCCTTTTCAAGAAATGAAGTAAAAGTGCTTAGTTACGGAGTCTTTTGTGTACATATAATAGCCTTATTCATGTGCTCTGTTCGGTAGGAAGGTTAAAGATGCACTTATTGTTAGGTTTTATGCCCTAAAGCTGGTAGATAATAGATGTTATCAATTAACCGTCATCAATAATGGGTTATCAGTGTTAATTCAACAAATGTTATTGATTTTTTTGTATTATTTTTTGTCTTAATTACCCTAAATCCATCTAATATCCAAGGCTGACTTATGAGTCTTGAACTGTATGTGGAGACATATAAGGATCGATGTTCAAGAAAGAGCCTAAAGGGAATACAGTATAGTAATAGGGCTAGGTACCTTATTCTGATGATACTATGGATACGACCCATTTTGTGTTTGATACAAACGCAATGACTCAACATGTTCATGTAGATGACATGCGAGTGGAGGCATCCTATGCAAATGAGTTTGCTTAAGATTGGACCATAGTAACCACTGGATGTAACGCCGTTAACTAGTTTGGTTTCTTTTTCAATTGGATGACCTAGGCAACTTAGTCTTAATCCTGAGTTTATTATGAACTCCTGTTCACGAGGTATTTTTCTTTGATTTGTATGGGTGATAGTGACTAGTTTTCCGACTAAATAAGCCTACCATTTTAGGGAAGAGACCGAGTGAGGAGCTGAAAACATAATAATACAAGATGAAATTCACTCTTTCTCAACTTCAAGGTAAGTAGATGAGTGTTCCCTTAAGTGGTGCTCCAGGACTTGAACAAAGGATCCTATCCTCTCATTTGTCCAAGAGGGGTTTTTGTTTATTGGTTGGACAATAAACAGGTTGTTCATTAGAGAAACACTGATACTTAAGGATACAAAGGTAACCCAAGGGTAAAACGATAATTTGACCCAATTGATGTTATGGACACTCGTGAAGGACTAATGTTGTTATTGGTTATATCCGTGGACACAAAAAATATATCTGCAGTGAAAAGAATGCAGTTGTGGATTTTTAGTACAGTGTACCTACAATTAACGAATATTGATTAATTTGGTTAATGAGTTTAGCCAATTAATCTCATATTGTTGGAGCTTTTAATCCGCAGGTCCACCAGGTCCCCTTGTTATCTCACTAAAGGATATTAATGAGGAATGATTTGGATTGTTCAAATCAATGTGATCTATAATTTAAATTAAATTGGAGAGAAACATTTAAATGAGATTCAAATATTTAATTCTAACATGTTTATTTATGTTACTTAATAAATACATTAAATTAGATTTAATGTATAGATGGCTATTTAATTAATGTATTAATTAATTAAATAATGTTATTTAATTAATTGAGCACAATGATAAATTGGGAAAGACTTGAAGAAGGGTTACTTGGAGAAAGGGTTAACCTTTCTCCATATAAATTCTTCCTTATGGCCCTTTTAGGGGAAGAATTGATTTCCTTAGCCACCAAAACACAAATCTTCTCTTTACTCTCTAAGAGAATTCTCTGTACCTTTTTCTCTTTCAATTAGTTGGATACCACCTATCCTTCTTGTAAAACCCGAACCCTAATTACTTTAAGTAATGTGATGTCTTCTAATAAGCTAAATAATGCCATGTCTTAGGAAGGATAGAAGATGGAATGCATAATAAGCATACGAATGAGACCATGCCATCTAATGAGAAGTAGTGCTGAAGTAATATTGTGAGTAAAGTTACAAAAGGAGATTTGCTAAATCCTAGCCCTTCATCACCAACAGTGGGCCAGGTGGCACAAGGAGGGTTAATGCTGCATTTTGGGCGGTGATATAAACAAGAAGGTTGAGTTCATTGGGTCGGTTTGGACAAATTACTTAGGCTATTTGTGTAATTCCAGTGGCATTCGAGAGTTCTGTGTGTCTATCTTCTTTGTTGGGCTACTGGAAAGAAAACTTGTCAAAATAAGGCCGGAGGGGCAAAATAAAGACGAAGGGTTTGTTTCTTGGGTGAATTTGGGCCATCAGTGAAGAATTGAAGCTCCAGGATGAATAACAAAGTGTTTTGAGCTAAACTTTTGAGGTAATATTTAACTCAGTTATAAACAACTTTGTAGAATGGAACTTCTTAAGATGAGGCCTGGAAATCGAGTTATATAATTTTCGAAGTTTGAACTGGAAATTGTTGAACAAGTAGGCAGCTGCTTGAATTGGGACCAATGATGAAGTTTTGAATCTCCAGATTAAACTGTAACGAATTTGTGGCTGAAATTTTAAGGTAAGAAATTAACTCAATTCTAAACATGTTTGTAGAAGGAAGTTTCTTCAAAAGAGTTCTGGATATTGAGTTATGGAATTTGAAATTTGTAACAGAGAACCTGTGCATAGGCAGACAGCTGCTTGGGAAGAACAAGCAAACAGCTTGCTGATGAAGGGGATCTCGCTAATTTTGGGAAGAGGATCTCGCTAATAAAAGAGATCTCGCTAAAAATTGTGAAGAGAATCTTGCTCTAGAAGGGAATCTCGCCAGAAATTGGGTAGGTATCGCTGGTGTCGCTAGTGGCTGGGTATTGCTAGTGTCGCTGGGGGGCTAAGTATCACTGGTGTCGCTGGTAATGGGATCTCGCTGTGTCGCTCATGGTGATCTCGTTGGTGTTGCTCGAGGTGATCTCGCTAGTAATGTGATCTCGTGGGTATCGCTCATGATTTCGCTGGTGTCGCTCTAGGGGATCTCGCTGACCTCGCTCATGGGGATCTTGCTAGTAAGACAGTCTGTTGATGATGGAAATTCCATTAGTAAATGAGCTATTTAAGGTATTTTGCTAAGAATTTTAAGTAGTTTAACTGGGGAAATATGTCCTTTCAGGCCATGAAGAGCTAGAAGACGCATGTAACCCATTAGGAGACCAACAAACTGTGAGTGACTATGTGATGACTTACTATTTTAATGGTTTAGAAATTATGATTTCTTTGGAAATATTTCTCATGTTAAGAGTTTAAGTGATGTGCCAAGCAACATGGTTGTGAAACTCTTTCTCAGGCTGAGTAGAGCATGTTTTCCATGGGATTGATGTAGATATGTTATCTTGTCCAAATACTTACAGTAGGTTTAAATAGCTCCATTTTTATGATGATTCAGTATGATAGACGAGCTAGTATGATGATTTGAGCATTAATCTTTAGTGTTCAACTAAATGTTTGTGACTAGTTGTGTGATGGATGCTGAAGGATTTTTGAGAAGGTATCCTTTCAACTAAATGTCTATGACTAGTTTTACTTAAAACAAGGTACCAAAGGACACTTGAAAAGGTACCTGGCATATTTGATACCGAAGGACTTTTGAGAAGGTGTCCGACCAAATTGATACCAAAGAACATATGAGAAGCTATCTAACCAACTTGGTACCGAAGGACACTTGAGAAGGTACCTGGCCAATTTGATATCGAAGAACTTTTGAGAAGGTATCTGGCCAAATTGATACCGAGGGACATATGAGTAGGTATCTTAACAGCTCGATACTGAAGGACGTTTGAGAAGGTATCTGAGCAGAAGTACCTGAGGATACTGAAGGACAATGAGAAGGTATCCTAGTCAGGTATATAAGGTACGACGGTACTCAGTTATAACTACGTGCATATAGGTAATACGACGTCGAGGGATTGAGCAAAAGAGTTCTTCCCGATTAAGGTGGAGATTGAGGGTTAGATTTAATAGTTCACTCTCAACTAGGGATAAAGGTAGTCATATTTCCTTGTAGGTTGAAGGATAGTCTGGAATTGTTAATGCTTGTGAACGTTTATCAACGCTTGATGTTTAATAATGTATGAATTTTCCAAGTATGTTGTTCATGTTTAATGCATGCTAGCGGTTTCACAAGCTAGTTTAATATGTTTAATTTAACTTATTTCACAAAATATGAAGCATGCATTAGGGTTAAAGCTAAGGTTGAAGGAAGCTTGACGTACTACGTTTTAAATACCTAGACTTGCCAAGGTACATGCGTTGGTATTTCTAAACAAATAAGTAGGGATACTGGTGAGAAAGATATCTGAATAAATGTACCTAAGGTGTTGACGGTACATAGCAAACTCTATGTGTATGTAGGCAGGTGTGAATGCGAGACCGAAGTATGGGTCTCTTGGCCAATAATAGACGTTGGGAGCTAGAGCGGTGTATGCTCGTTCTCATCTAAGATGTAATGAGTATTGACATATAAGAGTTGTTATCAACGTTTATGTCTTAAGGATGTTGTTTGAGATGCCATCGGATTGTCTAAAGAGATCGAAGTGGGGATCTTTTCTAGCCATAGTTTAATGTGAACAGGTCGAGGTAGAGGTCTTATCCGGCCATGGCTTGACGTTGGGAATTAAAGCAGTGAGTGTTCATTCTCAATTATGATTCAGGTTCCAGATACGATGGTTTTAAAGGTTTTTTATGTACACGGTTGCTTGGTATATTCTAGTTTCAGTATTATGTTTTCAAGCTTATGGTTCTAAAACATGAGATTTACGTTTTATTAAGTCACTCACTCACTGGGCTTCTAGCTCACATTTTCAAATGTTTTCTTTTTCAGGTAGTGGTCAGTTCCCAGAAGACATTTCTGCTGCTGCTCTGCCACTCAAAGAAACAGGTTAAAGGAAGCATAATTGAAGATCGGTATTAGCTAGTACACATGTGACTGTCTAGTGACTAGTATTCTAGATGGGGCTCACTAGGTTGTAATATTCATGTGTGCATAATGTTGTGGAACCCTGTAAAGTAAATGTGTTAAGTTTTGTGTTGTTATGTATGTATACAGAGTTTGAGTATTGTTTTAGGGTAAGATAAGCAGTAAGTGCCAACAAAAGGGTTGGTAACTGCTGAAGTCACCATTCCGTCCAGGTTAGAAGGATAATCTGGTGTGGGGTGTGACACTTCTATTGGAATCCTTGAGAATAACAAGGTTATTCTCGTAGTTGTGTTCATGTTCCATCGAGAAAAAGTTCGTGGCAAGATCGAGAGGATTTTTTTGGAGCTCGAAAATCTTCAAAGGTAAGAATGGTTCTCTTTTAGTTTCCCTTCTTCAAAGCATGTTATTTCATATGTTTATCCTTCATATGTTCTATTTTAGAACACTGTTTTTGTTTCTTCAAAAATCGATTTTCGAGATGCAAGTGTTCACACCCTTTTGCTAGGGATTCGATCTTTACAATTGGTATCAGAGTCTATTTATTGCATCTTCATTCTTCGTATTTTTTAAACAAAAATAAATTTAGAGGTGAGTTTTTAAATCTGCATTTTGAATGACGGTTTGCAAGATTAGATGTTTTTAATTTTGGCACTTAGATTACTTTTAATGTGATTAAAATGTAAGGACTCATTGTATCTTTTGGGCATTTATTTTTTGCTTTGAGTCTGTAAGTCCTTGTCGATCGAAAGAGCAAGTGTTGCTGAAGAGATTGGGAAAAACGGAGGTGTTTAGGGCAAGTTTGGAGTAGAAAACACAAAAAATAGAGGCATTCTGCCTTTTAGCATCGCAACGCTGCAATCGTAGCATTGCAACGATGTGAGGCGAGGCGATATACAAACTAATTCGTAGCATTGTGACGCTGCTCCTCAACGTCGCGACGCTCTAAGTATGTGACAAATCCTGGTGACGCACGTGAGAAGGAGGCTGCTGAAGGGCTGGTTTTTTTACCTATTTTGTTTTCTTGTTAATTTTATGATTAATTAATTAAATTGATATAAAAGTTATATTAATTTTGTTTTAATGTGCCAAAATTGGTTACATTTTTGCTGTTTAAATTAATTTAATTATGCATTGGATGTATGTTTAGAATAATGTTTGAATTCATATTAAAATTGGTTAAATCAGTTGTTCAATAGAGGGTCAGTGGGAGCTTAAGGTGCAAGATGTATTTATAGGGGTAAAATGGTAATTTTGATCTAGTTGTAAAGACGAACGACCGGTGAAGGATCGACTTAATGTAAAGGTCGAAATGGACAGAAATATATATACAGTGAAGAGAGTGCAATTATCAAGCTACAGTGGTGTGCCTTGATAGTTAACAAATAGTAATTAATTTGGTTGTTTAACTGATTAATTACAATTGAAGCTCATGATCTAGGTCCATTAAGTCTCTCTACTAGCTCATAAATTGGAATAACAAATTGAGTATTAATTGGATGAATTTTTGAATTAGGGTTATGAATTTGAAATGTTTAAATTCAATTTGTTAGGGTTTTCAATTGATTGTATTTAATACAATTAAAACTGTTTAATTTAGTTGAAATTAAACGAAATTGGAGAATAAATTAATATTTAAATATGAAATTGAATCATATTGGTGGAATTAGTGTTTGATTGACTTTAAATTAAGTTATTAAATTAATATTATTTTAATTAAAAGGTTTAATAAAAATAAAATTAGTTTTATATAAATTAACTTTGAATTAATTTGTAAAACTAATTTTAAATAATTTTTTTATTTAAAATAAAAATAAAAAATCAAAATCAATTTTGAGAAATTGATTAAAAATCAAAGGGAAGATTGGAAAAATCCACTATCTCTTATAATGGTATATCACCAAATTACACCAAATTGACTCCAAGCAGGAGCTGCCCTCCATGCAGCCTTGTGTGTTTGCGTGAAATCAGTTTATAAAAAGCATCTTCATGCATGGATTTGAAAAAAAGAAGTTGAGATTTCTAACTGATATGCTGAAGAGTTGAAAACCATTTTCAACCCATTTAAAATTTACCATCTATTCAGCTTAATTTGAGTGTTTCCACCACATATTCCTTCTTGACCTTGTAGAAAAGATCTTGTTGGTGGTCTTGTTGATGTTTCAAGCTTAATCATGGAGTATTACTGCTAAATTTGTGGATTAAGTCTTCAAAGGTAATGCTTGCTTCAAACCCTCTATGAATTTCTCTTGAATAGCATGTTTAAAACTCAAATTAAGAGTAGTTAGAGTGTTTATTGATTCTGATTTCTTCTGTTGCTTGTTAGGTTACTCTTTCAATTGGTATCACAACATGATATAAGCACTCAATTATCGTTAATTTTGAGTTTGGTGGGTGAATTTCTAAGCATGTTTGAATATGTAGCTGATATGGTTTAAGATCAACTTTGGCATCGAAATTCTCTTTGATTTCCAAGCTAAATTTGTAATTGTCTCTTGTTTGATGAGCTTATATGTGTGTTCTAGAGTCTGTAAAATTTATTTGCAGTCATTAGAGTTCAAAATAGGCTGTAATTTGAAGATTGAAGCAAGCACGTTCGAGCAGAAAACTGGAGCTGAGCCTTCTGCCCAATAGCGTCACGACGCTATTCATCGAGCATTGCCACGCCACGGGCTCGTTGATGAACAACGTTGCAATGCTGGGATGCAGCGTCACGACACTATTCATCCTAAGGGTTTTTGCTTTGCGTGCTGCCTGGCCGGTTCGTGGGTTAAAGAAACTGGTTCGACCTCGAAACCAGTTCGGTTCAACTTCCTTAGGTGCCATGGTGGTCCAGTTCAAAAGGTTCGGGTCTGGTTTAGGTTGGTTTGAGCTATTCTTCATCAAATTGAAGTTGTTCTTGAGACATTATTGTAATAATTTAGCTTATTTGTTTGTTTAGAATGCCAAAGTTGAACCATATTAGTTTTATTTAATTATTTTATGCATTTGATGTGTATTATTTTTTAATTAAACATGTTTGTGCATAAAGTATACCATTTTAGATTTAAAATCCATCATAGGTAAACATGCTACATGCATTATTGTATGTTATAAGTAGTTATAATATATGTTATAATTAGTCACAACATTTGTAACTATTCTACAAAGCGGCCGCATCCGTAGCGTTACCAGGATAAGGCTTCCCTCCTATATCCATATACTACAAACCATTTTGGTTATCACTTAAGACATGATCCACCTGTATGTCTCCACATACATGCTTAAGTTAGAAATGAAAACTAAGGATCTTGTTTATTGGTTTGTGGTAAAGAAATTAAAACATCCAATGTTCCATAGACAAAAGTGAAGAAAATATCATATATTATTACATCACAAGCATTTGTTCAAAACTGTGTTTACAAACTACAGGACCTAATGTGAGTTAATGCATCATTCCCAACAACTCCAAGTTCTTAAAATAGTTGTGGAAAGTTTCACCATGCATCAAAAAGTCATCCATAAAAACCTTGATCGTTCTCTCCACTAAGTCAGAAAATATTACCATCATGCATCGTTGAAAGTTTGCTGGCACATTGCATAACCCAAATGGCATGTGTCGAAAGGAAAATGTGCCACTAGGGGTGTACATAAAAGCACTAAAAACCGATCCGACCAATCTAAATCTACCGAATTAAGGTTGGTCAGTCGGTTGTCGATTTTCCTATGAAAAAATTGGAAAATCGATCGACCGATAAATTTTTTTAAAATAAAAATTGAAAAATAAAAATAAAAGTAAGCTTATTACCACAAACCTAAACCCAAGCCTACTTTTTCAGTACTGATTTATTATTTTTTTATGTTGCCTAATTTTCAAACTCATTACATGATTGATTTAAACTTTTCATAAAAAAAAATTATTGATTTAAATTTGAAAAAGTTGCAAATTATGTTAACCTAATGATAGCTCTCAAAAAGAGCTATATTTTCTTGCTTAATTTAGGCACATTAATGGATTTATTTGTTAATCATCTTATTTTCTAGGTACCGAGCAATTAAGAGGTAAAATTAGCCATTTGATGAGAAACAGGGTTAATTTGAGGCAATTTGTAGGTGGTTTGCGCATTCGAGCTTCAAAGGAGTAAAAATGATCAAATTGCCCTGATTAGAGCGTCGCAATGCTTGTTACATGCATAACCTCAACGCTCGTGAAACACCGAGCAACAGAAGCTGAATATGTAGGGTAGTGTCGCAATGCTACCCTTGGCATTGCGATGCTGTGATGATTAATGCAATGCCAATGTTCACGGGTGCGTGCATGTCGCAAGTGAACGTCGAAGCCACCGTTGCAATGCACACTTGACGCTTGAGGTCTAACTTGATAAGAGCATTGCAACGCTGTGCCTGTTTTATAAAATTGTTCTTTCTGAATTAAGTTAGGGAAGAAGCTGATTTCATGGAGGCCGAGGTGGTGATTCAATTTGCTTCTTCTCCCTTTAGATTTTAGCATCTTAGTGTAGGATTTACATTTTTTTTGGGGTTGTAAATGATAGATTTGACTTTTCCTCTTCCTCTTGTCTAGGGGATGTTGAGTTAACTTCTATCTAATTTTTGGAGCAAGAACCCTATGTGTTTTTCTTGAGATTTCTGTTCTTTGGAGTTAATGCATACTGAATTTATGTTTTCTTGAATCTTGCTTGATTTTGATATATATTTGTGTGTTGGATTGATGGCCTTATCATAAATTGATATCTTAGCTAGTTTATTTTAGGCTCACACGTTTCTCTAGTGTTCGTTTTGAAGGAAATCGAAGACGAGGATTTCCATGAGTAAGCGGAATAGATCATTCCAAATTACAATCATGTATGAACATTACAAATTACAGTCATAAACAAAAAAAACGGTTATGCATTCATTACAGAAATTATAGCATGAAAAGTACAAATGATCAAGAAGAGAAAAGTTATGAACATTTGTCGACTCGTCTTCACACTCCTTGATCATGAACGCTCGAACAGCACAACCTCGAACCCTCGAACAACATGACTGCTACACAGCACGAACACCTCGCATTTGAACTCAGCGATCGCCTTGGTCATGAACACCCCAACAACATGAACGACCTCCACAAAACCTCGACGACATCGAGTTGAGTATGATACCACCAAGAAGGTTACCTTGGTATTCTCGGTGTGAAAATTTAGATGGTGGGCTCTGTGTGGATTTTGTATGAGGCGGAAGAATGAAGGAAACAATTATCATATACATGATTAAGCAAGTGGGAAATGGCTGAAACCTAACGTATAGGTTGATGCCCAATCGTTTAGCAAAAACTAAGCGATCGTCTAGCAAAAGCTAAGCAATCGTTTAGCTCATCGTTTAGTTGCGTGTCTGTCGCCTACAAACACTACATGATCGTTTTCCTTTTGGCAAGTTGTCGTTTAGTAAATCTGTATTTACTTGACAAGCTCCATGAGATTTTTTTACCGAGAGAAATCTCCAAAGCAATTTTTGACAAAAACTTACTAAAATTAGGAAAACAAATTTTCTTTTATCTCACGGTTACCATGAACCACCAATAACCTCCCATTCAATTGCTTATTAGAGAAAAAGATTTAATTATCTAATAATTAGTTTTATTATAAATATAAATGATAACCAACTTATCATACTATATTTATAACCTATAGTTTTAATATTTCATCTTATGAAACATATAAACCATAGTTCTTTTTCTATTCCATGACACTTAATGTAAATCTCATTTACATTAATTCTCCACTAGATGTATCTCATACATCATACCGATCATATCTCATATAATAAAAAATACCTCTTGTCAATTTGAACATTTCAAATCAACACCAAGATCTGATCCTCAACAGAATCCATTGAGCTATTAAGGGGACCTTATGGACCTGTAGCTCGAAGCCCCAATAGTACGTGAATAACTGACTAAACTCTTTAGTCACGAGATTCACAACTGCCAGGCATTCCACTAAAGACCGACAACTGAACTCTCCTTACCACAGATATATTATGTGTCTATCTTAACCAATCAGAAGTGCGATAACCTTTCACAGATCGCTTGTAAGTACAACTGGGCTAATAACCGCTATGCCCCTGTAGTTACATCTAACTTCTTAAGTACCACTAATCCCTCTAATGAACATAAGTCATAGTTCTACTATGACTGAGTCCTCTCTTCCAAAGAGAAGTTGTGGCCACTATGTTCAAACCCTGGAATTAACCCTTAAGGGAACAATCTCTCTACTTATCCCTGTTTCGGGAAAGGAGTGAATTCCATCTTATGGATTGAGTTCCCAGCTCCCAGATCAGACAAGTCCCTAAAAGGTAGGCATGTTGAGTTGGCAATCTGGCCAATCTCACCCATACTAATCAAAGGACCACCCTCAAAGGTAGGAGTTCTCAAAAAACTCAGGATTAAGGACGTGTGACCTATAGTCGTTTAGGTGAGATGTAAGTCTCTAGTATCAATGGCGTTATATACAAAGTCTAGTCATCTCGTGGTCCAGGTCTTATACAAACTCTTTGTATAGGACACCCCCACTCTCACGTTTCCACATGAATGCCCAGGATCTATCATCTGTAGTAGTTTACAATAATTGCAAACCTCTATAAAGTGGGTTGTATCCGTAGTGTCACCAGGATCAGTTATCCCACCTTAATCCTTATACTACAGACCAATTTAGGTTATCACTTAAGACATGATCCACTTGTATATCACATATACAAGCTTAAGTTCACATAAGATAACCAAGGATCTTTATTTATTGGATATGAGTAAATGCCAAAATTAAATAACAATTATTTTATTCATCAAACAATGTGTATCTTTAAAAAACAACGAGACTCCAAGAGAATTAGGACACCAAACCCCACACGTTTATTCTTAAGATCACTCCGGTAGCAAATGGTTGAATGTGTATGCTATGATTTATAGTCTAATCTTGGGTCGTAGGATGCATGTTTGATCTAGGTTCAAGGATAAATCGGTTGATTGAGTTAGGGCTTCCCCATTAATTAATCGACACAATGGAATCCTAAAGCTTAATGCATATGTGCTTAGTCTTAATTGATCGCTATTGATCCCAATTAGGATTTAATGCATGTAGTTTAATTAGGACACTTTCTTGGTTCGTTCCTAGCTAGTTGTCCGCCTTTGTAGAGGCTAGCTTGGTCGTGTTAAGTGAGTGTTGTGTAGGCATAAATCGATTGCATGTCCAATTAATGGATTTTGATGATTGAAATTACATAGGATCTCTCTTGCTCTCGAAACTAGAAAATTCATATCCTTAGTTTACATTTATCTGCTTTTATTTCAATTTCTTACACGTTTATCTCTTTCACAGCAAACCCTCCCATTTACCACTCTAATAGGAAATTGGCTTAATGAAACAAGTCGCGCTTCCCTGCGAATCGACTCGGACTTATCACTATTCTTACGTCTTTGTAGTGATAGAGTAGTTTGGTGTAATTATAAACTTTCTTTTGATTTGTGGCACTTTTCTGGAATTAAACAACACCACAAAAGAGCCATTATCACCTAACAATAACACTTCATCAATCCACATTCATCTTTCCTTTTCATTCATCTTGACTTTGCTTTAAAAAAAGGAGAAAAAAAAAGACCAAACCAACCGACTTGATCGACAATCCAACGAATTTTACACACTTTTTTTGGTCGATTTTCGGTGCCGATTTTCTCCCAAAACCGACATCGATCGACTGATATTCACCCCTAAGTGCCATAGGAGTACGTGAACGTGGTTTTACTCTAATCCTCGAGCACTATCATGATTTGATTGTTCCCCGAATACCTGTCAAAGAAACAATAGTACTCTTTACCAGCTAACCAATCTAACATTTGATCTATCAAAAGCAACAAAAAGTGATCCTTCTTCGTGGCCTTGTTAAGCTTGTGCTAGTCCATGCAGACTCGCCACCCTGTTACAATTTGTATCGGGATCAGCTTGTTGTTTTCATTTACCACTATGGTCTTTCAGCCTTTTTTCGGTATGCACTGTACTAGACTAACCCATCATTGTCGGAAATGGGATAAATCACTCCGATGTTTAGCCACTTGATGATTTCTTTGCGGACAACTTCTTTCATGTTTGGATTTGGCCGCCTTTGACTCTCAATTGAACTCCTCGCTTCTTCTTCCAGGTTGATTGGATGCATACAAAATGAAGAAATGATTCCTCTGATATCAACTATTGTCCAGCCAATCGCTTGCTTATGCTTACTTAGAATTTTCAGCAACAATTTTTCATCTTGTTTCGTTAGCTCAGCAACAATGATTACTAGCAATGTGTTATCTTGACCTAGATATGCATATGCTAAATGTGCCGGCAGTGGCTTCATGTCAAGCCTTGGTGGTTCAATTACCAACGGTTTGAGTGTTTTTGATATTTTACGGTCTACTACTAGACATGCTATTCCTACTACTAAAGCAACCTGCTATGTTGTTTCTTCAATTTCCTCTAATACTTCTTCCTAATTCTCTTGATGTGTAACATCCTACACATTTGAAAACAAAGTATCAATAGCATCAACGAAAGAACACTCATCCAAATCTCCTATAAATTTTAGTTCACTTGTGTAACGACCGGATCCTTACACATTATGATCCGACCGCTACGACATGCATACTTAGACTTTTCTATCAAGAGATGAGTTTTGGTGAAAATTTCAAAGAACATATCTAAATTTTATTAGTTAGATAGAAAAACTATATAAAAAGTTTATTTATCAAAACACCAGAATCCATAAAACATTAGTGTGGTGGTACAAAATGCATATGCCTATAATAGTGAGTTTGATAGTTGGCCATTTGAGCGATGTCCAATTCTGCCATCTACGCTATGTCCTTACCTACAAAGTCTGTAAAAATATAGGATGAGTATATAATATACCCAGTAAGTAGTTCTCACGTAGGGTAGTGACCAAATGTACAATCACAAGCAACATGTCATGAAAACATATGGTTGGGACCGAAAACGTATAATAACATGTGGTGGTCGGTTATGCTTCCAACATAAATCTCTCCGCCCTGATAGGAAGATGAGAACCTAAGTGAAAACTAACCCATCTGATGATTAGCGGGTCATGCAGTCAGTAGGGCCAGAGTCGCATCCAACATCAACCATTAGCATAAACATAATATTGGACTAGAGGGGTGCAACCATACATACCCTGCAAGTCCCTAGCATAAACATAACGTAAGATTAGGCCTGGAAGGGTGCAACCATACATGCCCTGCCAGCCCTGGAAGCATAAATTTCTCCGCCCTGATAGAAAGATGAGGACTTAAGCGAAAACTAACCCATCTGATGATTAGCGGGTCATACAGTCAGTAGGGCCAGAGTCGCATCCAACATCAACCATTAATATAAACGTAAGATTAGATTGAAAGCATAACTTACACCTAATTAAAACTTAATTTTAACGTAATCTTGAACAAACATAATGCATGGGGTCCCTTGTAGAGAAACGTGTTCTAAACATGTAATGCAATATAACAATTAACATAACCATGCAACATAATAAAGGTACACTACCATAGAACATTTAAAGAGAGGGTGAGATAAACTACTTACCTTGACTGTGATCTAGTTATTCCTTATTATTCTTTATGATTTGATCAGTAGAGCTTTCCCTTCTTAAACTAGAAGAAAATTTGGGCAAAATTTGGGCAGCACCTTACCCGAACTTTTCTCTTTTAACCTCACAGAACTTCCTCACCCACACTTACTTTTTCACACGATTCTTTGTTACTGAGATTTGTTTGAGAATGGGTTAAATCTTCAGGCAAAGGGTCCTATTTATAGTAGTTTTCAGCTCTTCTCAGTGTGACAAATTATCATACAAGTGGCTTCTTTAAAATTAATTAGGGTTTAAGGATTCCTCTCAATAAGATACCTAATCTTGGCTAACGTTTTCCCTTACGTCATCATTCTTTGTTTTTATTCAATTTTAGGGTTTTTCTATGTATAATCTATAAGACCGTGGCCAAATTCAACGCATAATCCACGCTTCTGTCCAAATCTCACTCTCTTTGTTTTCAGAATCTCACTCTCTCTAGCTTTCTCACTGGTTTTCCTCTCGCGACTCTCGCTGTCGCTGGTCTCGCTCTCACTCTCGCTCCCGCTCCCACTCTCTCCCATTGTCTCGCCGAGAACCTCGCTCTCTTTACTCTTGCTCTTTTCAATTTTCTCTCCAATCTTGCTAGTTTTCACGCGTGGTTTCCTTCACTGCTTGTGGATTCCACTTCCTCTTTTTAACTCTTTCAAATTTTAAGAGTATATGGGCAATTAATTCACCTCTAATTCTTCCAATGAGCAGTGCCCAACCAAAAAGTTATCTACTGCCCGTTGTCTTCTAAATTAGCTAGCGTCCAACTTCAAATTAATCTTCCCTAATTCTGCTCTCTTATTCATTATTTTTGGATAATTAATAAATTTCCCATTTTTCCCCTTCTAAATTTCCACCCCTTTAAATAAAATTTCGTCCTGCTTAACATTTGACATTTAATTTCCTGTATGCGTACAAATCTGGGTTATTACAACTTAACACATTAAATGAAATCTTTTGGTCATTGACTCGCATAGTCAATTCTCCCTTTTACACATCAATAACTCTCCCAATTACCAAAGAATTATCGGCACTTCCTCATCTGATTCACAGTATAAATTTATAAAGTCCATAGGAAACACAAACTTGTCTACTTTTACCAATACATTCTCAATTTTTCCCATTGGCTTAGTGATGGATCTGTTAGCTAACTGCGGCATCACCGTGGTTGGTTTCACTCCTCAATGCCAAACAGATTGAAAATGGAGTAAGGTATCAAATTTATGTTTGCCCCCAGGTCACACAACACTCTACATAAACTCTGTCCTCCAATTGAGCATGGAATAGTGAAGTTCTCAGGATCTTTCAGCTTAGGAGGAATCTTTCTACTAACCATCATACTATAACATTCAGTTTACGCAACGCTTTTGAACTCCGACAACTTTTGTTTCTTAAAAAAAATATCTTTTAGAAACTTGATATAGTTTGACATCTCTTCCAGATCCTCAACTAAAGGATGTTGATATATAATTGCTTGAGGATATCCAAGAACTTCTTGAACTGCATGTCTTTGTTGGTCTTTTGAAGCTTTAGGGTGAAGGTACGAATGGTTTATATGCTGCTACCTCTTTCTTGTCTGTTGACACCCTTGACATTTCATCTTCTTCATTCTTTTTGCCTTTTCCATCTACTGTCTTTGTTTCCACATCTTTCAGAATCGTATCTTCTTTGACTTAACATTTTTTGTTTCTTTCGTTCTACACTGTACTTGTTTTTCATATATTTTCGGTCCTTCATATTCCACTTCTCTTCTTTCTTTCTACACTGTATTTCTCTCCTTTCCATTTAGCTTTGGTGCTTCTGTGTTATTGGGTAAGGCTATGGGCGATCTGTTCTGAATCTCCTTTGCCAACTGGCCCACCTGCACTTCTAAGTTTCTCAGAGCCATACCATTTCTTGCTATATACTCTTTCATTATTTCTACCATGATGGGACTTTTTTAGGAGGCTTCATAGAAGGTTAGGCTTGATGCTACTGTCGCGACACTTGTGGGAATCCAAGTGGGTTGCTCTTGTTTGTTACTGCATGTACTTGTGATGTTGTTAGGCTTTGACCATGCAAAATTTGGGTGTGATCTCCATCCAGGGTTGTAAATATTGGAATAGGGATCCCATTGCTCTTGTGTTAGTTTTATGTCCTAAAACTCGTGGTTTGTAAGCAATAAACTTATTCTAAAATTCAATAAAGTTATTATTGAAGTTTGATTCAATAAAATTGTTATTGAATTTATGAATTTCTTATTTCGTTTTAGAAATAAATCCAATAAACTAAAAGATCTATGACTATTATATGAGTACTTGAACTTTATGTGGAGAAATAAAAGTGGATCAAGTTTGAGTAAATGGTAAAAATGATCTATAGTATACAAATAAGATTGGGTGCCTTATTCTGGTAATACTATTAGATGCGGCCCACTCTGTAGTTGTTACAAAGAATTGTAAAGTGCTACAAACGAGGTGATCCTGATTCGTTCATGTGGTGACATGAGGAGTGGGGATGTCCTTTACAATGAGTTTGCATAAGATCGGACCAAGAAATAAGTCACTCTTACTTTATAACGTTGTTTACTGTTTAAGACTGACTATTTCATACCGTGACCTAGGTAACTTAACCTTAATCTTGAGCTAACTATGGACTCCTTTTTATTCGGGATTAGCATTTGATCTGCATAGGTGAGAGTAGTCCAACAACACTGCTTCATAAGCCTCCCATTTTGGGGATAAGGCTGGGTAGATAGCTGGGGACATAGGGTGCAAGATGGAATTCACGCCTACCCAATTTAAGGATAAGGAAGGTTGTTCTCTTAAGTGCTGAATCTAGGTCTTGAACAAGGGACCCCACCATCTCATTGGCCCAAGAGGGATCTGGTTTAGTAATTAGATCACAAACCAATTGTTCATTAGAGGATCAGTAGAAACAAGACGTAATTTCAAGGATAAAACAACATTTGACCCAACCGTTACTACGAATAACCTGTGAAGGGTTGTCTTACTAAGTATGGTTAAATCAAGTGGACACAAATATATCTACAATGAGGAGAGTGAAAATGTCGATGTATAGTGGTGTGACTCGATAATTAACGAATATTGGTTAATTTGGTCTAATGAGTTTTAGCCAATTAATCTCAAATCATTGAAGCTTATGATCTTTAGGTCCATAAGGTCCCTCTACTAGCTTGTAAAATATGAACACCTTGAATTAGTAAATTGAGGGAATTTTGAATGATATCAATTTGAAGTGTTCAAATTGAATTTCAATTTGAAATGTTCAAATTGAATTTATGGATTGAATTTGAATAGTTCAAATTCAAATTAGGGTTTGTATAATTATATTTGATATAATTAATTAATGTTTAATTTATTGAAATTAAATGAAATTTGAGAGTTTATATTGATTTATTGTATAATTATATTTGATATAAATATTGATTTAAATATTAATTACATGAATATGATTCATATTTAAAATTAGGTATGTGATTAATTTAATTTTTGATATTAAATTACTATTAAATTAATTAAATTTTTTTAATTAATTAAATCAAAATTAATTTTCATTTTTATTTCAATTTCAAAAATTGAAATATTGGTTTTGATTTTAATTAATTTTGAATTAATTAAAATTAAAGATTGAAAATGGAAATTGAAATTTTGAAAATTGGTAGTGGACTTTTCCACATTTTGGTGAAATAAGAAGGTGTTTCTCCTAAATTCACACACGTTGCCCATTAATTTCATGCATTTGAAGTGGCATCAGTTGGTCTCTTGAGTGCTTGCATGAAAAAGAATGATAAAACTCTTCAATTTTGAGATTGAAAGAATTTCAAGACTGAAAATTAGTTTTTACAGAAACGGTTTTCCCTCTCTTCAAACCCACACCAAAACCTTCACAAATTCAACCCAATTGTGAGATCCACCACTGAAATTCAAGGGTAAGAATAGTAGAGAAAATCTCTTGATGGTCACAACTTTAATGGAAGAAGATTGCAGCTCAAATTCATGTTTGTAGAGGATCTTCAAAGGTATGTGTTGAAACCCTCTCAATACCCTATGAACATGTTTATTTTGATGTCAAAATTACAGAAGAACCAGTCGCTACGTTGCTTGGAAATGTTGTCCATCGATCAAGGAGCTATCGTTGGGTGATTTTAATATCATTCTCACGGATATGTTCTGATGCAATTGGTAGTCGTCTGGTATGTACACTTTAAATCCACTTTACTCTAATTTAAAACATCAACATCAAGTGTTGTTTGATGGAAGACATCAAGGTCTAGACTTAGAATTTGATTTTGTGTTATGTGTTGCCTAAAGTAAGGGTTGATCTAAAATTAGGAGAGAAGTAATATTTAATAAGACTGAAAAAGGTTAAATATCTTAAAGTAAAATCAGTTCTAGATTTGTTCATCTATTTCTGGAAGAAATCGTGAGAAATATTATATTCAATATCTAAAGATTTGCCAATATGGATAATTGATTCAAATCTTATGTCTGCAACGTAAATAATTTCAAATCAAGTTGAAAAGTAGAAGTTGATTGTGCATTCTTATGTGTTCAGTACAATTTTCGAATCATTTCTTATATACAACCATGAAAGAAAAATAGTACACTAAAGGATAAAACCACTTGATGTAAAAATTAAAATACATACAGAAAGGGAATTAATTATTTGTGGTGGCTTTCCTTATAAGTGATTGCATATAATGGAAAATAATTTTTGGAGTAAAATTAATTTAGCATTTCTTCATGAAAAAGCAAACATGGTGTTTCATTTTTTGAGTAAAATTCATTTTGAATACATTTTGCATTTGTTTTCAAAATGGTTCATTGACTAAATCATCTAACTAATGGCATCATTTAATAGATTTGAAAAAAAAATCAATATATTGATTTTTCACTTTGTGTGACCCTATACCATTATTTTGATTATCACTTAGCTTGTTTGTGGTATGAAAATATGTAAATTCCATCATTTTTATGTGGAAGCTTGTAGAGTTGATGGTAATTTGAAATATTGTCTAAGCTATAAAATATGTGGATATTTTATAAGAACTTTTCATGGGTATATAAGTTAGAACAACTATCTCCATTGGTATAAGGCTTTTTAGGGTCAAAGTAAATACAATATCATACTTTTGTGAAGATATTTGGAGAGTTGTTATCCTTAATAAGTGGTATTAGAGTTATGCCCCTAGTTTAGCTATGTTGAACAAAGATGTAGTGAGCCTCAAAAGTATGTCATAGTATGATCTATAGTTGAACTCTGTCAGATTGGCTGTGTGTCCTAGTGAAGAGGAGCTAGCCTAGACAAGAGTGAGACAAATGAATTACTATTTGAGGGGAGACTTGGTGATCCTTTGTTCGAGGGGAGAAATGTTGGGAATGCGACCAAAGTTTAACATTGGTTAGAAAAGGAGATGATAATCACATTTAGTAAATGAGGAGATGATCATGGATAATATATAATTTCAATTGATTAAAAGTATGCATGTCTAGGATCTTGAAAAGAGAAAAGTAAGATTGATGATTTATTGTTGTTATGTGATTTAGCAACTTATGAAGAAACATTATGAATTAAACATGGATTTAGTAGAATTTTTTAAAGGAAATAAACCACTTAAGTTTAAATGGATCTTCAAATATTTTGATGCATATTCTCATATGATTAAAATATTTGAAATATCTATTATAAAGCTCTGATAGTATTTATATAATACATCACATGGATATAAAGAAGTCATTTACTCAAGTTATTTGAGTTAGTTATGTGAATATTTGTAAATATCCTTTGATACATGTATTTATGCAAATTTATTTGAGCTAATGGTGTGATATACTGATCTTTGGTACAAATATAGACGTAAGTAATGATACTAAGTTCTTTATATCCTCACAATTTGAAATGTAAGATTTAGGTGAAGGTGATGTGATACTTAGTGTTAAGATAAAGCAAACTAAAAATTGTTTTTCTTTATATTAATCACACATTGAAAAATGCTCCTGTAAGAATACCTTATGATACTAGTATGGGTCCTAAGAAAAATAAGGAAGATGTGTGTTTTGATCTGAATATGCAAAAATTATAAGAAGTGTTATGTTTTTTTTATGAACTATACTAAACCTATTATTGTATATGTTCTGAGAAGATGAATAGATATACGCATAATCCTGATAAAAATCATTTAATTTTTCTTCGTATGTTGTGATTGCATATTTTTTTAGAAGGGTAGTGTATGCACACTGAGTAACATAGAATGATGAAGTAAGCTTTACTAGAGGATATGTGTTCTTATTGGGTAGAGAAGCTACTTCATGAAAGCGTGAATTTATTGCTCTGGAATTAGTAGGACATTAGTTTGAATGGCTTAAAAGCTAATTGAGAGATGCACTATTGTGGGGGACATTAATATGAGTGGCTTAAAAACCTATGTGGAGATGTACTGGGCATTAGTATGAGTGGCTTAAAAGCCAACTAGGAGATGCACCATTGTGGGGGACATCAGTATGAGTGGCTTAGAAGCCTACTGAAAGATGTACCATTATGGGAGGGCATTGTACATATCTCTTTGCATTGTGTACCATTCTACGCTTTAGGCATGGAGCTGTGAACTAATTGTGAAAGGAGGATTATTTCATTGTAAAGTTTGAGAGGAATTTTGCAGATCCTCTCACTAAAGAAATAACAAGGAGAGTAATTCTAGAATTTTGAACAAGTATGAGACTCCAACCATTATAGTGATCCATAGCCCTTTATCTAAGTTGTCTATTGCGATAGACTTGATAGTCCATGGCCCTTTATCTAGATCGTCTAGGTCGTCTATTACGATAGACTTGGTGGTCCATAGCTTTTCATTTGGGTGGTCCTAGTACGGACTTGATGGACAAAACTAAAATATTTAAAAATTCCATAGCCCTTCCTTTGGGTGGTCCTAGCATGGACTTAATGGATAATGATAAAATTTTCGTAGCTCAGTTTTTTAATGGTTTGTCTTTGGCAGACTTGATGGAGTTGGTCTCCTGTTATGGATTATATATTTCATAGCTCAGTTTTGAGCAGTCTATTGCGATAGACTTGATGAAGCAATTAATGTGATTGTGAAGGTGTGACCGCCTTCTATGGAAAAGTTTAAGGGTATTTTTCTAGAGCTTTCACGTTGATTCAAGATTCTATGTGCATGGCCTTAAATAGCATGCTCTTATCACGGAATCGAGGGAAATTTAAGGAGTAAAACATATTGTGTGAGTCTCGACCATAGTTATTGAAAATTCAAGAGGTAACTCACTCTCTCTAATCAACTTGTTGCTCTACTTCACTATGCATTAGTTCAAATCGAAAGATGTTGAGGTTTAAGTTTATTCTCTTATATTTGCTCATATAAATTATTTATTGTTTTTTATTCTCAATCATTCGTGGGGGATTGATGGGAATGACTAGTTAATTAGTCATTTGCTGGAATGACTTGTCATAAAATTAGCCAAAGATTTCTAGATGTATTTTCATATTTAATTTAAATTTGAAAACGGTTTTCTGTATTTAATTTAGATATGAATCTTTTCCCTATTTAATTTAGATATGAAATATTTTTGTATTTAATTAAGATCTTAGAAAAATGTTTTTCTTGGATTCCTAAAAGAACAATGGTTGTTTTAATCTTCAAAGGTGAGATTTAAGTTTGGCATGATATTTCTCTCTATTAAAAATGATTTAATTTTGAACAAAGTTTTCATTCAATTTCAATCCTTCTACGATGAGTGCACGTTCGAGAAGGGTGTTGTGTTATCTTTAGAAAGCAACCGACTTTTGGCGATTTAGCACTGAGATCATGCCAATTTTGCTTTCAAGGCAATGGTATATCCACGGCACAAGGGTCAACATTTGAATCCTATAAGTTTCTTCCAAAAATAAAACACCATGCTTGCTTTCGCACGAATAAATGTTAAATTAATTTTACTCCAAAAATTAATTTCCATTATATGCCATTACTTATAAGGAAAAACACCACAAATAATTAATTCTCTTTTCTTATGTATTTTATTTTTTTACCTTAAGTGGTTTTATCCTTTGGTGCACCAATTTTCTTTCACTGTTGTATATAAGAAATTGTTCTAAAAATGTACAGAACACATATGAGAATATACAATCAGCTCCTACTTTTTAACTTGATTTGAAATTATTTACGTTGCAGACGTAAGATTTGAACCAATGAACCATATTGGAAAATCTTTAGATATCTCTTACAATCTAAAAATAGAGAATATAATATCTCTCACAGTAATGCATCTAGATCTTCCAGATTAAACCAAATCTACATACCTCGAGAGGAAGATCTTCCACTGCTGAAAAGAAAGAACAACCCATGACTGAAACTATCATTTTCATGTCTATGTTGGAGGTTGCGAATATTATAATAGAGTTTTCACAATTTGTTACTCATATTTAACCAGAAAAAATTAACAAAACCCACAAAAGAAAGAAGGCAGTTTCGATGCCGACACCGATGACTAGGACTAAAAACCATAGGAAACAATTGAAGAAGAAGGCAAAATAGAGTAAATATTTGACGATTCTTGAGATGTCGGTGGTGATGAGAGATCAGATTGTGGAGATA